>NC_134410.1:122416339-122476339 GCF_038048845.1 Mixophyes fleayi | reverse complement strand
TAAATAAATAAAAGGTGATCATGATAACCAATGAAATACCCCTGGTTGTCTTTATGCTGTGGGGTTGGTCTGTATAGAGAGAGGTGAATATATTAGTATGTCTGATTTGTGTTGCTTACATAGAGAACAATTTTGATTTATTACTTAAGTGCGGTCTTCACAGAGGCACAAATAAAGCAGCCTATCAATTCACTAGGAATTGGTTGACTTCACTAAGGCATGAAGAAAGCAGCCTATCAGTTCACTAGGAATTAGTGACATCACTGGGGCAAGAAGAAATCAGCCTATCAGTTCACTAGGAATTAGTGACATCACTGGGGCAAGAAGAAAGCAGCCTATCAATTCCCTAGGAATTAGTGACATCACTGCGGAATGAAGAAAGCAGCCTATCAATTCATTGGCAATTAGTGACATCATTGAGGCATGAAGAAAGCAGCCTATCAATGCTCAAGGCGTCAAGACTGGCTACCTCCAATATATCTCTAGAGATCTTCAAAAGTCTCCCCGTTTCATTTATGAAAGCACAACAAATGCAGAATGCAGAGGATGTTGTAGTATTGAAAAGTAGATCTTATTTACACTGCGTATATTTAACAGGCTACGGTTGCTGTTTACTGTGATTTTACAACAGTAAAGGAATTTGGGATGAACACAAACCAAGTCTTGAGAATAAACCAATGGGTAGATCAATTGGTCTCTATCTCCTGTAGATAGTCTGTGTTTCTATACTTGTTGACCTTCGAAATGTGGATATCAATAAGTGACCACATACAATTATAGTCTGTATTCTCCTTGTGTACGGTCCTGAGATATTGTTTATTCTTTGTTTATCTCCTGTTTTTATCATCTTGAGAATGCAGACGAACCATAGTATTCTTGAGAATACAGACAATTTACGAGGAACCAATACCATATAAATATTAGTCTGCAATGACATCAGTCCTTAGTGAATTGTTAATGGCTGCCCCCACTGTGTGCACTTGAACACTAAAAACAACATATATAAGTTTTCATAATGGTTGTATAGTGATTTGTTATTTTTCATGTCTTCAGACACTGCACAGGACTCCTGATGTCCTGTGACTGTATGCTGCCACCTCTCCTGTCCTCTGGCCTGTCCTGGAAACATGGGGATATTTCAAAGTAAAGCCAAACGGAACCGCTCTAAATACAGGTAACACTTACGAGCGACCAATTTAAAGTCCAGTCACAAATGGTAAAAATGTTATTCTAAACCAGACCTGGCCAACCCGTGGTTCTCCAGGTGTTGTGAAACTACAAGCCCCAGCATGCTTTGCTGGTAGATAGCTGGAAGATAACTGGCAGGACATGCTGGGACTTGTAGTTTCACAACACCTGGAGAGCCGCTGGTAAGCCAGGTCGGCTCTGTACTGTTATTTATCTTTGAGGTTCATTAATGCGCAGGGCTGACAGTCATGTTGAGGAGAGCCCCCCGGTCCAGTCCATCCAGCACTACAGCCGGGCTCACAGTGAAGCCGTCACATACATCGCTGCCCTGAAATCCGACCTCTGCGTTTCTGGAGGGAAAGACAAGGTAAGTGCTACATCATTAGATTGTTTACCGAGATTTTTAGTCCATTTATAAAATGAAATCAAACAATACGATGAGCTTTGGAACAATCATCGTTGATCATTTGCGCGTACTCACTAATGCAATATTGGGCCGAACAGTCGTTTATCGTGTGATTGGCCCGATAATCCCTGTAGTGTGTACCCAGCTGTAGATTGGTGAAGGATTACAAGACCATAAAACTGAACACTGTCTGTCTGCGTACCCTGGAGACTAACACAGAACTGTGTATATTGATATTTACAGGACCATATTCCTTTGTCATTTATTATATTAGATGGACAGACATTGATAATATTAACCTTAGCCACGTATTTTACTTTAACACTTAAAGTGGCCGCAATCTTTATTAAAAAGACAGTTGTCAGCGGTTATCGTTAACACTGCATATCTGTGTGTATCTAGCAAAATGATAAGATGAGGTATTGGTTCATATTTGATCCAAACATTTAAGCCTGCATCCCAGCGTCATTATATGCAGGTCCTACACTGACCTATATGCTTCAAACACCATTAAAATGCAGTTAAAATCAGATGCACTCACCTCCCGGGTATAGGAGCTTACATCTAGCAAGGGCTGGCTTGTGAGCCACACCCAAATGTGCCTTAAATAGGTTCGATGGACAGCTGCTATGGCAATATTTTGAAACAAAACCATTTATATTGCCAAACAGCTGGTACCATGTATAATATAGGATATACCGAGCTCAGGCTTATTGCCACACAGCTGGTACCATGTATAATATAGGATATACCGAGCACAGGCTTATTGCCACACAGCTGGTACCATATACAATATAGGATATACCGAGCCAGGCTTATTGCCACACAGCTGGTACCATGTATAATATAGGATATACCGAGCCAGGCTTATTGCCAGGCAGCTGGTACCATATACAATATAGGATATACCGAGCCAGGCTTATTGCCACACAGCTGGTACCATGTATAATATAGGATATACCGAGCTCAGGCTTATTGCCAGGCAGCTGGTACCATATATAATATAGGATATACCGAGCCAGGCTTATTGCCAGGCAGCTGGTACCATGTATAATATAGGATATACCGAGCACAGGCTTATTGCCACACAGCTGGTACCATGTATAATATAGGATATACCGAGCACAGGCTTATTGCCACACAGCTGGTACCATGTATAATATAGGATATACCGAGCCAGGCTTATTGCCACACAGCTGGTACCATATACAATATAGGATATACCGAGCACAGGCTTATTGCCACACAGCTGGTACCATGTATAATATAGGATATACCGAGCCAGGCTTATTGCCACACAGCTGGTACCATATACAATATAGGATATACCGAGCCAGGCTTATTGCCACACAGCTGGTACCATGTATAATATAGGATATACCGAGCCAGGCTTATTGCCAGGCAGCTGGTACCATATACAATATAGGATATACCGAGCCAGGCTTATTGCCACACAGCTGGTACCATATACAATATAGGATATACCGAGCACAGGCTTATTGCCAGGCAGCTGGTACCATATACAGTATAGGATATACCGAGCCAGGCTTATTGCCACACAGCTGGTACCATGTATAATATAGGATATACCGAGCTCAGGCTTATTGCCAGGCAGCTGGTACCATATATAATATAGGATATACCGAGCCAGGCTTATTGCCAGGCAGCTGGTACCATGTATAATATAGGATATACCGAGCACAGGCTTATTGCCACACAGCTGGTACCATGTATAATATAGGATATACCGAGCACAGGCTTATTGCCACACAGCTGGTACCATGTATAATATAGGATATACCGAGCCAGGCTTATTGCCACACAGCTGGTACCATATACAATATAGGATATACCGAGCCAGGCTTATTGCCACACAGCTGGTACCATGTATAATATAGGATATACCGAGCCAGGCTTATTGCCACACAGCTGGTACCATGTATAATATAGGATATACCGAGCCAGGCTTATTGCCAGGCAGCTGGTACTATATATAATATAGGATATACCGAGCCAGGCTTATTGCCACGCAGCTGGTACCATATACAATATAGGATATACCGAGCCAGGCTTATTGCCACGCAGCTGGTACCATGTATAATATAGGATATACCGAGCCAGGCTTATTGCCACACAGCTGGTACCATATACAATATAGGATATACCGAGCCAGGCTTATTGCCACGCAGCTGGTACCATGTATAATATAGGATATACCGAGCCAGGCTTATTGCCACACAGCTGGTACCATATACAATATAGGATATACCGAGCCAGGCTTATTGCCACGCAGCTGGTACCATATACAATATAGGATATACCGAGCCAGGCTTATTGCCAGGCAGCTGGTACCATATACAATATAGGATATATCGAGCACAGGCTTATTGCCACACAGCTGGTACCACATATAATATAGGATATACCGAGCCAGGCTTATTGCCAGGCAGCTGGTACCATATATAATATAGGATATACCGAGCACAGGCTTATTGTCAGGCAGCTGGTACCATATACAATATAGGATATACCGAGCACAGGCTTATTGTCAGGCAGCTGGTACCATATACAATATAGGATATACCGAGCACAGGCTTATTGTCAGGCAGCTGGTACCATATATAATATAGGATATACCGAGCACAGGCTTATTGCCAGGCAGCTGGTACCATATACAATATAGGATATACCGAGCACAGGCTTATTGTCAGGCAGCTGGTACCATATACAATATAGGATATACCGAGCTCAGGCTTATTGCCAGGCAGCTGGTACCACATATAATATAGGATATACCGAGCCAGGCTTATTGCCACGCAGCTGGTACCATATACAATATAGGATATACCGAGCACAGGCTTATTGTCAGGCAGCTGGTACCATATACAATATAGGATATACCGAGCTCAGGCTTATTGCCAGGCAGCTGGTACCACATATAATATAGGATATACCGAGCCAGGCTTATTGCCACGCAGCTGGTACCATATACAATATAGGATATACCGAGCTCAGGCTTATTGCCAGGCAGCTGGTACCATATACAATATAGGATATACCGAGCTCAGGCTTATTGCCAGGCAGCTGGTACCATATACAATATAGGATATACCGAGCTCAGGCTTATTGCCAGGCAGCTGGTACCATATACAATATAGGATATATCGAGCACAGGCTTATTGCCACACAGCTGGTACCACATATAATATAGGATATACCGAGCCAGGCTTATTGCCAGGCAGCTGGTACCATATACAATATAGGATATACCGAGCACAGGCTTATTGCCACGCAGCTGGTACCATATACAATATAGGATATACCGAGCTCAGGCTTATTGCCAGGCAGCTGGTACCATATACAATATAGGATATACCGAGCACAGGCTTATTGCCACACAGCTGGTACCATATATAATATAGGATATACCGAGCCAGGCTTATTGCCAGGCAGCTGGTACCATATATAATATAGGATATACCGAGCACAGGCTTATTGCCACGCAGCTGGTACCATATACAATATAGGATATACCGAGCTCAGGCTTATTGCCAGGCAGCTGGTACCATATATAATATAGGATATACCGAGCACAGGCTTATTGCCACGCAGCTGGTACCATATACAATATAGGATATACCGAGCTCAGGCTTATTGCCAGGCAGCTGGTACCACATATAATATAGGATATACCGAGCCAGGCTTATTGCCACGCAGCTGGTACCATATACAATATAGGATATATCGAGCACAGGCTTATTGCCACGCAGCTAATACTATATACAATATAGGATATACCGATCCAGGCTTATTGCCACGCAGCTAATACTATATATAATATAGGATATACCGATCCAGGCTTATTGCCAGGCAGCTGCTACCATATATAATATAGGATATACCGAGCACAGGCTTATTGCCACACAGCTGGTACCATATATAATATAGGATATACCGAGCACAGGCTTATTGCCAGGCAGCTGCTACCATATATAATATAGGATATACCGAGCACAGGCTTATTGCCACACAGCTGGTACCATATACAATATAGGATATACCGAGCTCAGGCTTATTGCCAGGCAGCTGGTACCATATATAATATAGGATATACCGAGCACAGGCTTATTGCCAGGCAGCTGGTACCATATACAATATAGGATATACCGAGCCAGGCTTGTTTTTTTCTCCAATCTCTTATCATTTTAATGATTCCTTCATGGAGCCAGTAAAACATCGAGTATTCCTCTTTTGAAATAATCAATTATAATAACAATATGGCACGTTTGCTCTGTTAGGACTCAAAGCGACGTACAGAACAGAATAGGGTCACTTGTCAGAATTAGGGCTTTCAGTTGAATCTAGTTGCAGTAAAACTAGTGGTGGTTACAGGTTAATATAACGTGTGCACAGTTATTCAGGGCTGACGGAGTGTCTGTTTTGCACTATCCAGAATGAGTTCCAATATTCAAAATCTCCTAAACTCAAATGAACAAAACATTTTTGTGATCTATATTAATATATATAATTCTGTATTATATGTATAAATTCATATAATACAGACTTGTGGTGATAGTGTAATTTTATTATTTCTCTCAGGCTGTTGTTGTATCTAACTGGAGAACTGGCACCGCCCTGAAGAGATTTGTGGGGCACGATCGGGAGGTGTCCAAGGTAATATTGGGGTGTAGTATTATTAGTATATATGGGTACCGGTGTGATGCCAGGGTCTGTATTTACCGAGCGGCAGAAGTAATGTTGTTGGATCAGTGTGAGCACAGACGCGCTGTGTCTTCTGTTACATTCATATCATGTCTTTACCGTACAGATCAGCTGCGTGTATGGATCAAACCGCTTCTTTAGTGCCTCTCGGGATAAGACGGTTCTGATGTGGGATCTGCACTGTAAGGCCGGCAGCGCCCAGAAGTTCCTGGGACATCATTTAATAGTGACGGGATTAGCAGTAAGTCCCGGTGAGTCCTGACTCCGGCCCGGGGCTTGTTCTGCATTTATTGTGATTAACAACTGGCTACACGTAGAATTTGGGATATATTTAGTATTGGCATGTGTTGTCTATACACATTGGAAGCAGACACTTGTACATCGTGATGTTTCTAGTAAATGTATAGGCAGCATTCTGATGAATGTGGGTTCAGCCCACAAAGACGGGGGGGGGGGGGGTATAATCTATACTCATATTAGGATAATGGTGACATGGTTTAGGGATGGTGACACTGATGACATTTGTTCAGTTTCTGCGTCACTGTTTATCAAGTTTAAGTTCTTGGCTGGATGTGTCTGTCTCCTTTTTTTTGCTGCCCAGCAGACTTCCTGTCAGTGACCTTATTGAAGCAGTCCAGCTTTTTTGGCTGAAAACAGAGAGCAATAGCTTGTACTAAGCCCTGCAGCAAATGTAAATGTAATGGCAAACCTCTCCAATTTCGTCAAGGTATGGAAAAGGTTTCATCTGCTCATGTGGCTGTTAGTGGTTGCTCTTTCGTATTGGTTAGTGGTCCGTTCCTGAAAATAGGTAATTAGGTTGGTGATGCTCTGATCCAGCAAAGAACAGCTGTGATTGCCAATCAACCCAACAAGGAGCAAGCTGGTGGAATGTCCCTATGAAGGGACATGTCCTGCGTGTCTGTCACTGTAGCCGTTGATGGATGTTATAGAATCTCCTTTTGCTGTTGGCAGATTGCACCCAGCTGCTGTCAGGCTCCAGGGACAACACTCTGTGTAAATGGGACGTGGAGTCCGGCCAATGTGTGCACAAAGTCGCAGTGTCCAGGAACCTGGTATGACGAGACTTTTGTATCACTGTGTATTGTCCTAGGAATGTCTGGTGTTCAGGTACATGAATATTGCTGTGTGCATGAGCCCAGGAAGACCACCGATGCTGATCAACACGTGATATCGGTCAGAATGGATGGATGGTGACTGTGTTTGTGGATGGATGGTGACTGTGTTTGTGGGTGGAGGGTGACTGTGTTTGTGGGTGGATGGTGACTGTGTTTGTGGTCACAATTCAGCTGCAATCATGGTGCCCTGTTGTGTCTAGACCGAGCACCAAATGACCAGATCTTCCAGACTTCACTACACACGTGTATGTACATGTACGGCCCAATACGATAGAGATCTGGCAGTAGGACCAAGTGACGGATCACCCTGTGTGATGTGTGGATGAGCAGTATAGTGACGTGGTCACATCATTCAGCAGACTGTCAGCACCTGTATCGTATAGTGATTTACGTCATATGTATTTATCAGTTGTAGAATGGAATAGATTGGTTGATCACAGGTCTGATTTGAACGCTGTCTCTATGTCCTGCAGGTAACTCACCTGTGCTGGGTTCCTGGAGAGTCCTATATCGTTCAGACCTCAGAAGATAAAACCACCCGGTCAGTAATCTGTTATAATATACTGGTTATTATATATAATGACATTAGGAATATAACTTCAGTAATAAATCCATTTTATAGACCTAGCTATCATGTGATATAAAGCTACCATAAATAAGTATATAAAGGACAGGACAATTAGAGCCATAAATAACTGAGAACTACCCAATGCCTAAATGTCTGATTGTATTTACATACCGCACTGTGACCATCTTCGTCATCATCATTTATATATATATATAGCGCCAACATATTCCGTAGCGCTTTAAGGTGCTGTGCACCTTTATGACGTCTTTCTAAATACATACTATAAATCTCATTAATTAATAATGTGTATGGGGATTTATTATGGAATCTCTCTGTAGCCCCCACCTTCCCTATGTCCCAGGAAGCCCCCAGGCCAGTGCCAATAGTGGCCACCAGCCGCATTTGGGGGGTAAATATATCAAGCTGAGAGTTTTCCGGCGGGTTTGAAAAGTGGAGATGTTGCCTATAGCAACCAATCAGATTCTAGCTCTCATTTTGTAGAATGTACTAAATAAATGATAGCTAGAATCTGATTGCTGATATCAGACCAGCGATCCAATAACACTTACCATATCACAGAATACTCAGCATACTAATAAAGTGAGGAACCTATACATAATACATGCAATGGCTGTCCTCTCTTTATGTAAATATGACAGTATTGTCTATCACAATGTACGTCTTTTGGTCTATGAAAGTTTTTTTTATTGTCGTTAATAAATTCCTTGTATAAAATAAAGTTAAAATAATAATAGTGAAATCTCCTGATGTCTCAGTAATATAATTCTCTTCTCATGCTTCCTGGTCCAGTGTCTGGGACACCCGTAACCTGCAGGTGGCGCACGTGTTCCCCATGAAGCAGCACATTCAGATGCACTGCGACGTCAGTGAGGACGGGAACTACTGTGTGACCAGCAGCAATGGGTTTGGTGGACAGGGGTGTGAGGCTACGGTAAGAGATTCATTTATGTCCTTATAAAAGGAATGCTTGGCTTGGCCAGCAGAGGGCGCTCTTAGATCACTGAGACGGATACAAGAGAGTGTGAGCTTTGCTGTTTCTATTAGGGACATAATATTGTACACGTTGTGGTCCGTGTTGCACATTCAGATTCAGAAAGTGTAACAATATTGAGCCGTATTGTAGAGAAAATGACTTTCTAAGTTCATAGAGAGTCTCCTATCAACTGATCATTGTTATTGATTATTTATCTGCAGCTATAATCTCCTGTATATTGCTCACATCTACTCTTCGTCAGGACCTATTAAAAGACTGAGAGGCGCTCTCGCCAAAATTTCCCTGTCCCCTTTCATGATATCACTAACATTCACAACCTTTTAGTCTGCAATAAATTCTCTACTCCCATATTTTCCTAAAGGGGAACTACTGTATAATCTAATTATAAAGCCAATGATTGATGATACATTTATTTTTATTTGTACAATAAATCTTTTATCAAAATGATTTAATTTACACTTTGCTATAAACCCTTATACTTCATCATCATCAACATTGATTTATGTAGCGCCAGCATATTCCGTAGCGCTTTACAATTGGGAACAAACCGAAATAAAACAATACTGGGTAATACAGACAGAGAGGTAAGAGGGACCTGCCCGCAAGCTTAAAATGTACGTAAGACAGGGGTCTGATTTTAGAACTGATAAACCCAGTTGGTGGCATGTCACTGATTAGAGATATATATATATATATATATATATATATATATATATATATATATATATATATATATATTATAATGACACCAGCACTATGTATAAAGGACTTCATCGCAGAAATGACAGCTCCTAGTTATCCATCTCTTAGAGGAGTGATGGCTAACCTGTGACACTCCAGGTGTTGTGAAACTACAAGCCCCAGCATGCTCTGCCAGTAGATAACTAGCTGATAGCTGGCAAAGAATGCTGGGGCTTGTAGTTTCACAACACCTGGAGTGTCCCAGGTTAGCCATCACTGTCTTAGAGTATCACGCTATGTAGCTGCTTAGACATGAGATCAGCCAGCGGTGCGGTCATGTGATACGAGAGAGGCACTGCTATGTTATAAGCCAGACCCTCTATCACAGCGACTTGGTTATGAGGTGTCCTGACGACGGTAGTCAGACATGATGGTAATTATATGCAGGATAATGCCAGCACAATATTACAGGTTATTTTACACCACCGAGTGAAATGACAGACAATGTATTTCAGGGCAAACAATCAGGACTATTCATCAGATCTGGTTGTACAATTTGGACCTCCAACGCTGTACATTGATTCCATATGAAATGTGACACTTGCAGTGTAGTAGCATCGTTGTCCATTGATGAATCTCTGTGTAGATGGGGGGGGGGTCCTTTTATAGGGAAAGGTAGCAAAACCAGATCCAAAAAGTTCTAATAGTGATCTCTAAGATTTACATTAATATTTTATATGCATTAAAATAACAAATTTGTAAAGACATATTAGGGTAAATGTGTTAAAGTGCGGATTTTGCAAGTCGCCGATATTCAAGTTTTGCCTGTTCCGCTATTGCCGTTTAAAACTTCCCCAGCAAAGTCGCCGAATATCGTCAACTTGTAAACTCCGTACTTTAATACATTTACTCCCTGATCTTAAATATTTTATTCAACATTTGAAATTTGCCGTTTTTTGTTCTGAATTTCTGCTCTACAATGAGAATCTGTTTTTGATGGTTTCATGATTTAGTCTTACGGGACTGTAGAGACTGTAAAAGGCAAAAGTGATGAGATGTATAGCGATATATAGAGATCTAGAGCTGTAACGTTCCTCTCCCTTCCAGCTGTGGGACCTCCGACAGACAAAAGACAAAGTGTGTGACTACAGGGGACATCTACAAAGCACCACGTCCTGTATCTTCCTTCCAAAGGACACGTGTGACACTTCGCTGGTCGCCACCGCGTCACATGACTGCACCGTGAAAGTGTGGGAGCGCGATACCGGAGGTACAGGGCACCACCACGATAACCTGATGGGTGTATGTGATATGTGTTGCTGGATTCTACATTAGAAGATAATATTCTCACATAGACCATTCCACACCCTCCTGATAATGTCACTGTATAGTTGTCCCCTTACACGTTGTACACTGTAATCGCTTATTTGTTGTATGTGAGAGCTTTTGTATTTTGTGTAGTTCACATATTTATCTTAAATGGCAATTTAAAGCACCCCAGTCACTTGCACCCACTAGAGACAGCCATATTGTGGGCTGAACCAATATTCATGACGGCCTATCAGTTCCTTAGGAACCCGTGATGTCACTGAGATACGTAGAAGCCATTGTGTGGCCTGAACTGGTTTCTAGTGGATTGGCTGCGCTGTGAGGAATATTTGTTCCGCCCACAAAATGGCGGCCTCCAGGTGGTGTATGGGAAGAGTTCTAGCATATTAGAATTTTATGGGTTCTCAAGCAAACTTTTGCCTCTCTCTCTCCAAAAGCCTGCATGAGCAGCCTGTTCCTGGACGGCTCCGGGCCCCTCTCGTCCCTGGCTGTCTGTGATAACGCGTCCGTCCTGTGTGCCAGCTTCAACTCAGGAATCCACTCGCTGCGTCTGGAGGGCGGCCGGGGAGCTCTGCAGCAGGTTGCCAAGTTCTGACGGCGCCACTGGACTGGGTCCTCTGAAGGGGAACTCTGCCATGACAAGACTGTGCCCTGCAGGGTGGATAATGTTCACAATCTATAATGTGAACAAAGGGAAACGAGGAGGAATCTCCTGGTTATGGTTCAAACTATATGTCCAGCACGTTATCCCAAGGATTAGAGGAAGGGGTGTTAAAGAGTAGCCCAAAAAGCCTATGGGTTCATCTGTCTTTGTGTCTATTGCTGTAGAAGTCCAGATGTGGGACCAGTGAATGACACAGGTATACCTGGGATGCCCTGGAGACTGCGGCATGTACAGGAGACATAAGATTCACACTGTCGATTAGTGAGTGGGAGGTTTATACACCTATTAATCGTTACTTGTGTCCGTTTTCAGTGCATCAGGTCAGCGGGAACGTGAAGATTCATTTGACAGTAGGTTCCACTCAGGGCTGTCGATACTACTAACCGGGTAGATTGAGTTCAACAGTTATAATTAATGTTGTCAATTCCCAATCCTATATATTATATCTTGTCGTGTGGGCAGGATCCCGCAAGTACCATCTCGGACACGCCATGTTTGTAGATCACGGTGCTTCGTGTCTGACGACGGAGAGAAGCGATTGGCTCTGGTGTCATCCAATAGCTATCAAACTCATCTCCTAGTTGGAGCATTTAGAGGGCCTCAACCTCTGACCTTTAAAGATTCAAAAGACCGAGAACATACAAACTCCACACAGATAGTTAGGATAGAACCCATGACCCCAGCGCTGTGAGGCAGCAATGCTAACCACTGTGCTACCGTACCTCAAAATGTCCATAGACTATGGGCGACAAGCATGAATCTACCGTTTTTCGAAGAAAGCTTGGCTTGCACTGAAATAAAGCAAATTATAGAAGAAATACAAATATTTTGACCCATAAGATCCACAGCTTTCTTGGAAATAAGCAATGGGTATAAACATAATAATATAGATATAGGCTGCGGATAGGCAAGTCTGACTGCCATGTTGTAGCACTTTGTAGACCCTCAGCTTGCAGGAATGACTCCTCTTACACAATGAGCGCCCTCCAGTGGAAATATGTAGCACTGCCAATCGTTTTGTGAATCAAAATGAGTTTACCTGTCGTCGGGGCCAAACTTGAAAAAATGTCCAATTATAACGGCGCACTTGATGGATTTTTAACACTGTTAAGTTTGTTTATCGATTTTTGCAAAAATGTGACAAATTTCTTGTTTTTTTTGTTTTGTTTTAGAAATGTTTGTATGAGTTTATGTTGTCAAATGTAAATTATTGCCATGGAGTAATGTAGAGTATCATTGTATATTTAGTTATTTGTCTTCAAATTCTCCTATTTTTATTAAATCATATTCCTTAGTGCTATACACAGCGCAGGCAGCCATTTCATAGGCTGAACTAATATTTCCCAGTCAGATTACTAGGAAGTTAGTTGTCATTGAGACACTTAATGAGGGACACAGTAGAGGCCCCATTTTGTGGTGTTATCCAGTGTTTAAATACAGCTAATTAATTCAGTACTGACACAATATCGGGAAAGGAAAGAGTACCACTGTATCCCATACTTGCCAACTTTTCCTCATTGGCTTCAGGGAGATCCCAGGGACGGGGGGGGGGGGGGGGGGGGGGCTTGACGAATCGCATCACGTTGGCACCGCCCCCTAAGCGATTGTCACAATTTTGGCCGATTACAGAGGGGGTGGGGCTAAGATGACGTAATATTTGCCCTGCCCCCGCCACTTGGCTAAAGCAGGGCCAGAACCTGACCTGCCCTGAGGTCTCCCAGAAATGCCGGAGTCTCCAGGACATTCCTGGAGAGTAGGCAACTATGCATTAAAGAAAAGCAGCTAATGAATCTCTAGAGACTGAAGTGTCTTTTACATTTTTGTCTCCATTACTGAAGTCATGTTGTCTTACCTGTCAGTCTTTGATTAAATCTTGGTCTCCATGAAAATAGGTATCAATACATGGACATAGGACACAATAGATGTACTGTGTCATCATGCCACAGATGGCAAAGCCAACCATGTCTTGTACTGGCTCAGCATCAGGGAGAATGCCAGACTCTTCAGGGAGTGAGGGAGATCACCCCTATTTCAGGGAGTCTCCCTGACATTCAGGGAGAGCTAGCAAGTATGCTGCATCCTACACATAAACTGTGGAGGCAGCCATTTTGTTGTCCGAACCAATTCTATTTAGAATCCAGTCTATCAATACAGTAAGAAGCAATGACATCATTGAGGCATGAGATACTTTGTACCTCATGTCTCCAAAACATCACTGGTTCCTAGTGAGTCAATAGACTGCCGCCTCATGACTATTGCTTCAGGCCTCAAAATGGCTGCCACAACTGTTCCTGAGTAATGTCACTAGTTTCCACTGAGGTAATCTCCATTCCTCTCAATATCGGTGTAGCTCACAAAATGGCTGCCACCCCTGTGTGTAGGGAACAGGAGCGTTGTAATTGGAGATCTGTTGGTTAATAATGAAGTAGCTGATACAAAGTGGTTGCTTCATTATTAAAAAAAATAATCTATAGGTATCAATAATAATCAGTGAAACGTTTCACCAGACTAATGACATTTTAAATGATTATTACGATGATATTCTTTTCTTTTGTCAATATACCCATACGGCGTATAGAGTGGTTGCATGACACAGGCACCTAAACTCTATTTCACTGATATCCGTTATTGAGGTGATTGTAACAAATCAGGGAAGATTTACAGCTTCAATAGGTGCTATTTTCTTTTTATAGATTGTTTTATATTTGAGCCAATTATTTGATTTGAGCTTTTAAACCAATCTGTATATTTGTGTAATAGTCGATAACGCTGATTATTTTCTGCTCCGTCCATTAGGCCTATGACCGTGATTAATGGTTTGTTAGCGATGCAAATGTTTACATTTTCTATAATATATTTACTTAGCAACTGGGCCTGTAGTAGATTTTACTGTGACCTTTTTTTTTTTTTAATAACTGGTTCCTTCATTTACTGTACGTAAGCATTCTGGAGCTTTGTTTAGAGAAAATACTATTGTGAAATGTACTTAATAAACTTGTGCATATTGCATAGGTAAATACATAGTTTGCAGAGTGTTTTGTTCCTGTTTATTTAGCTGAGCAAGCAGTGCTAGTGTAGATAGGTAATTTGTTTTATTTTATGCATGCAAAGTGTTCCCGGAGGGTCCCGGGGGAGGGGGGGATGCTAATCTTGGACAGGGGTTGTGTGTTTATCTGTAGCTTTTAATAACAAGAAAAAGATTATTTGAATCCCTAGTTTGTTAACAGATATAAGGTAGGGTACATATATCATCTGTAGGACAGTTGGACAATTAAGGCACAGTTTGCGCTTTGCATACACTTTGAATGAAGGTGCAGTCGGCAGTTTGTGTTACGTTGTCCTTGGGATCTCCAGTCTCTTACCTGCCCCGACAAGCCTCGTCTTGCCCTAATTACCCTCCATTCAATGGCTGCTATTCACGTTGTGTGCACACCCTAGTGACCAGCTGCCCTGTATATACATAACCTGATGTTATCTGTGAACTGTCCAATAATGTCTGATACAACCGGCCATTGTTGTCTTGTATCGCTCTGTAATTATACGGTCAGTGAAATGTATTTGTTACCCCATAAAGAAATGCACTCGTTATCACAATCTGGCTCATTGGCTCACTCAGGAAACTTCTCTCTGGGAACCTGTGCAAATATTTTTTTAGAAGTGAAATTGGCGCTTTGCAGCGCTAGGTAGCCCTGTGTGGGCGTGGTCACATCCCATGGCGACATGGCCACGCCCCCAAGCCCTTTTCCTCTCCTGTGGCTCTCCAGCTCCTGTGGAACTACAAGTTACAGAATGCCCTGCCATTTATCCCTAGCAACACTAAGCAAAATATATATCATTGTCTGTCCGGTTTCCTTGTAAGACAGAGGTGAACATACTGTGCTTTCCACTTGTTGTGGGACTACAAGTCCCAGAATGCCCAGGTGCAAGGGGTATAGATTCTGTGTGCAGTCCTCACTCTGTCGTCCTAATATATGACAGTATACAATATGTAAGTATGAAATTATATCATCTATTAAGCAGAGAAATGTGAATTTTATAACATTTCTGTTTTATATATAGTAGGTTTTTTAACTAACCAAATAATTTACGTTGTCTAAGTAACTAACAGACCCCAGTGATGGGAGACCTGATACGCTTCAGGGACCCTCAAAAGGGTCACATATTACCCTTAATCTCAGTAATAAGTTAAAATATTGGTATAAAGTGCTTCACTTATTTAGTAGACACCTGTCATATACACGCTATAGAGCAGTCATACATATATACAACGTCTCTCTATTACCAGTCAGTGATTGGAGAGGGTGTCCGTGGTGAAGCAGTATGAAGATCAAGTTGCAGCAGGGTACACTTCTATATATACAGCGCCTGTAATTTGTTCTCCGTTCCTGATAGAAGTTCAAACCCTCTGTCCGGCGCATCTTAAAAACTTAAATGGATGTACAGGATCTGTGTCACTTGTTGAGGTACATGGGTAAGAACAGAATAGTGAATAAGACAATCCCGATAGTAAGAATAACGAATCCAAGGCCCCAAATGCTCCTGAAGAAGTCCCGGAAGCAATTTCGCTCTATGGAGATTAGGCCGTCGGGGCCGGTGGGATTCTGGCGCCCGTTGGATAGAAGATGTACCGCCACCAGGGAGCCTTTGCTGGCTAAAGAGTCTTTTTTTCTCATCCAACATAATTTGTATCCTTCTGCCCAGACGTCCTGGAGATCCTTCATTTCGGGTGGAAACTGGGCCACGATGTCGAGGTTAGGCTGCATTTTTGGCACCCCTAGAGGTGGAATTTGAGCCAAGTTTCGGCACAGAGGACAGGGGAAGTCCTTTTTGAGGAACAGGCAGATTCTAGCCAGACATTCCATACAGAACGTGTGAGAACATGGAAGCAGTAGCGGGGTCTTGAATATGTTATCATAGGAGGAAAAGCAAATGGGGCACTCGAGGAAGCCGCTGAGATGTTCTTCAGGATCACCTTGCTGTGCAATCTCTGTGGCCATGTCATATCCAGATCCTCAACTTGTTATCATCCAAAATATGACTCCTGCGGAGACAAAACAAGGTCTAATATCACCATCTGGTATATTCCTGGATTCTATTTTCTGATAAATATACAAATTCTCACCTTTCCTGGATTGAGGGGTGTTTCCATCTCAAATTTTACTTTTCTTTCATTCCTTTACTGCAATTATTACCAAAATCAAAGCTCCTGTCTTGAATCTGCTCTGCAGCTTGTATGTACATAGCTTCCTTCCTCGCCTGGTAACCAACAATTGGCATCGGGTTTCATCCAGGTTTGAGCCAAGAGTGATTCTTGGGCCATTCGTCTTGCCTCATCACATAGCAACACTAACAATTGGAGAATAGAACAATGCAGAGAATCGGGAGCAAACCATTGGACACTAATCAAACACGTTCTCTGGCTGGAGAGACAACAAGGTTGTTGCTTATTAGACTGTTATAGTGCCGATTGGGACACTGAGCTCACTGTTGTTATGATTTCGCACTGGGCGTGCAGCGTTCTACAAGAAATCACAATCGTGAAGACTGACATTGACCTTGGAGGTCCAGTAAACCTGAAGTTCAAGTTGACTATTATTAACAGTCATAAAAATATATATATGGACAAGTTGCTGGTGCTTATTGGAACTGAAGGTATTTTGGATAAAGTTGTGGTTTATAGGGGAAGTTTTTTCCCTGTACACAGCAAACTTCCTGTCTTTTAAGACTGTCAAGGGTCAAAAAAATACCCACACTGCTTCTTTTATTTGCACAGATGCCAAGATGCTGAGGTTGGAGACCACTTTCCAATCCTTGGACCTGTCCCTGAAATATCTGCACCCAGTTTTGTGGCATAATGTTCAAGTACAAGGGACAAGAGTGGGGTCGTGATAGTGAGAATTGCATTGAATTGCGCCGTTATTATTATTATCATAGATTTGTAAGGCGCCATAGTGCTCCGCAGCGTCATACAGTAGGGAAAACAGGACATACATAAAACAGGACATACAAGGTAGACAAAATAAACGCAGACAAGAAAACATTAGGACGTCATCCTGCCCACTTATAAAAAAATAAAAAAAAGTGGTGCAGGATCCGATGGGACGGTCTACTCTTTATTGAAAACCCAGGATTGGTGCTCTCGTGCACCTAGGGTAAAACCCCAAAATGTGTAAAGGGTGCAGGATCTTCCAACGCTCCTCAAATGAGCTCCAGAATGTTGTACACCACGAAGTTGGGGTGTCGGAGGTTCAGGGGAGTGACAGGCTCATGACCTCGTACTCCCTTTAGGGTTCTGGGATTGCCCGAAAAAGAAAAGGCATGAAATAAACAAGTAGTACTTTGTAGTTAGGCCCAGCCTAATGGCCGAGCAATTAAAAAAGTTCTCCCACCTGGTCAGAAGGTCGGACAAAGGTGGAGATACAGCAAAAGAAAGATACCTGCGGGTCTACATAGTATGCAAACTGTGCAATATGGTGAGGAGTGTCTTCTAATGAATACTGACTTCTAAAAGCTTCCAGTTTGGATATAATGGAAAATTGATAAATCTACCCCTATGTCCTTAATCCATTGTTACTGTGTAATACCATCAATTGTTCTGTGATGTCCTCTGATTTATAATGGTCTCGGTGATACAATGACTGGGGGTCTACATGTCAAGGCACATATGGAGCAAAGACTGTTGCATCTGAAGCCACAGTGTCTGAGTTATTTACATAGCTGTCAGTGGATTGTGGGCTCCAGAAAAATGGCTGCCACATGTATAACTTAAACGTTCAAAGAAACAATATATTTGAGGCAGAAAGGATCAGAAGAAAAATTATAAACATAATCAATATAAATAAATGTGAAAAATTGTGAATTTAGATGCATATAGTAATATAATTTAATAGAGATTAATATAAATTGTGAATATATAAAACAAAGTAGGCTGATGTTTAGCTAGAGACTGCCCAATGCCTCCTAGAAGCAAATAAACAATACAAAAAAACATAAACATCTATCTAAAAAGCCTATCAATAATTAATCAACAATCAAACACGTATGGGAGAAAAAAACGGAAGCTGCAAACAGCACCAATGTCATAAACCAAATTCATTTATTCCTGATACACTATATACAACCATTAGTTTTTCAATGACATATAAACAACATATTAAACCCATCAAAAAATATATACACAGAGTTAAGTTAAGAGCGGAAGGTGAATAAAACTTGTCACTTAGAAAGTCTGTTAATAGGGAGGGATAATTTCAGATCTTAGATTTCAAAGTTCACTTTAAGTTTCAGTTTAGGAGATAACGAATCCTCTATAAGGCTGGGTACACACTACAGGGTTTTCAGCCGACCACACAATAAACGACAGATTGGCCCAATATCGCATTAGTGTGTACGCTACAAGGATGAACAATTATCATTCCAAAGCTCATCCTATTGTTTAATTTGATTTTTAAACCGGACTAAAAATCTCGTTCAACGATGGAACGATGTCGTTCCAATTCTGCATTGTGTAAGAATTCCCCTTAGCCAGGAATAATGTATATCATTAAAGCAGAATCCTAGGAAATAGAGTACAAAGTAAAATTGTGCACAAATTTCTTCTAAAAGGAAAGAAAACTACTTTCCAAGTACCCAAACCCTGGGATTGTAGCACAAGCAGATTAGTAGTCTGATCGTTCCACACTTCAGTCCACTGATAATCGGTCCTGTCGCAGAATCACATTCGGAAGTCTGACTTCAAGCAAGTACGATGCACTATATTCTCCCCCAGTGATCTAGATGACCCGTATAACTGAGACAGTAATAGGGAGACGCTGTAGAATAGAATTTAATTCACCTGAGAACACTTTACATCAGCAGAAAGAACAAACCAAAGTTCTGCATTACTCAACATCATTCTCAGCAGTGTCTCAGAACACAGACAGGTATCTTACTGATAGAGCCAGATATCTCCATAATGTGTGTTACTCTGTGATCTACCTGTGTATCCCAGGTGTGTGTGACATGGAGAGGTGGGGAACACCGAGCCCTAATATTAGATGTATTTACCACTAGTGAGTAGTATAAAAAGATATATTAAGTGCTATCTCCTAATATGTCTTTTTATTTGATTAAATAGTGTAAAAAAGCATCTAATATTAGGGCTTAAATTAATTTTAACCTATCAAGTTCCCTAACGTTTCGGATGCTGTGCAGCCCCCCCACCCATTCTATTAAATTTACCATACCGTCATTCCTAAATATCCACTTCCACCACTGATGCACGTATTAGCAACTTCAGTGCAGAAGTGGCCAATATATAAAATATCTGTAGCAGTGAAGCTGGACAGATATTAACCTCTTCAGTGCAGGAACTGTATAGTATGTGTACATTAACCTCTTCTGTACAGGAGCTGGATTGTATGTGTACATTAACCTACTAAGTGCAGGAACTGGATAGTATGTGTACATAACCACTTATGTTGTAGGAGCTGGATAGCATGTGTACATTAACCTCTCCTGTGTAGGAGCTGGATAGTACGTGTACATTAACCTCTTCTGTACAGGAGCTGGATTGTATGTGTACATTAACCTACTAAGTGCAGGAGCTGGATAGTATGTGTACATAACCACTTATGTTGTAGGAGCTGGATAGCATGTGTACATTAACCTCTTCTGTGTAGGAGCTGGATAGTACGTGTACATTAACCTCTTCTGTACAGGAGCTGGATAGTATGTGTACATTAACCTCTTCTGTACAGGCGCTGGATAGTATGTGTACATTAACCTCTTTTATGCAGTAGCTAGATAGTATGTGTACATTAACCTCTTTTGTGTAGGAGCTGGATAGTACGTGTACATTAACCTCTTCTGTACAGGAGCTGGATAGTATGTGTACATTAACCTCTTCTGTGTAGGAGCTGGATAGTACGTGTACATTAACCTCTTCTGTGTCGGAGCTGGATAGTATGTGTACATTAACCTCTTCTGTGCAGTAGCTGGATAGTATGTGTACATTAACCTCTTCTGTGTAGGAGCTGGATAGTACGTGTACATTAACCTCTTCTGTGTCGGAGCTGGATAGTATGTGTACATTAACCTCTTCTGTGCAGTAGCTGGATAGTATGTGTACATTAACCTCTTCTGTGTAGGAGCTGGATAGTATGTGTACATTAACTTCTTCTGTGCAGTAGCTGGATAGTATGTGTACATTAACCTCTTCTGTGTCGGAGCTGGATAGTATGTGTACATTAACCTCTTCTGTGTAGGAGCTGGATAGTACGTGTACATTAACCTCTTCTGTGTCGGAGCTGGATAGTATGTGTACATTAACCTCTTCTGTGCAGTAGCTGGATAGTATGTGTACATTAACCTCTTCTGTGTAGGAGCTGGATAGTATGTGTACATTAACTTCTTCTGTGCAGTAGCTGGATAGTATGTGTACATTAACCTCTTCTGTGTCGGAGCTGGATAGTATGTGTACATTAACCTCTTCTGTGCAGTAGCTGGATAGTACGTGTACATTAACCTCTTCTGTGTAGGAGCTGGAGAGTATTTGTACATTAACTTCTTCTGTGTAGTTGCTGGATAGTGTGTGTACATTAACCTCTTCTATGCCTGATAGGCAGTGAACAGACATGAACCTTTCCTGTGCAGGAATTAGTTGTGTGCATATTAAACTGTTGACCACCCTGGATCTGAGGAACGTGCCCACCTTTACCCCTTCAGTGCTGGAATGAAATAGTGTGCACACACTGACACCTTGTGCTGTGAAAAAAAGTAACTTGCTCACAGTGACCCCCCCAGTGCAGAAGCTGAATAACTTGAGCACATGACTTATGAATTGCATGGGAACAGTAACCCTATCAGTGCTGTGGCAAGATAGCATTTGTACAGTAACCCTTTCAATGCAGGAGTGTTATATCATGTGTTCCCTAATAGCTTCATACCTGCACTGTACATTGTGTAACAAAAGAGATCGTAGAGTATAATTTATTATACCACAATTAAGCAGTGTCCTCACAGAACATAGTGACATAACGCTATAACCAATTTATTTTTCATCAATGGCGGAAGTACAGCACAGAATAAAGAGGCCGCATTCAGTATGTTCTCTCAGGGTCCAGTCTCTAATCAGATATTAAAAATTACAAATCGCATAAATTGCAGCTTAACAGTCAACATTGACATGGAGAAGGAGCCGCCATGTAACGGAATTCCGCTCTCAATCCGTGACTATGTAGGAATAGGGAGGACTCTTGTTAAAAGTCTGCAGTCACGCAAACGGACGTGGCTGCCCTAAACCAAAGACAGGTGCCATGATATGTTCTATAGGTGCGGTATACCTGGGGTGTCCTCCCCATGTGTATGTGAGTTATATGCGCAGATATATCGGGAAAAACACCATGAAGAAGAAGACCATTATGCAGCAGATGAAGATCCACATGATACATCCGTAGTTTCTAAACAGTAAGTTGCACCGGTGGTATTGAGGCTGGCGTGGAATCCCAACCAGATCCGCAGGCTGTGAGGAGCGAGACTGAGTACGACCCAGCAGATAGACCACGATGATAACATTGTCCTCCTCTCCTGGTGGGACATGGGACAACGAGTTTTGGGTGTTCCTGATGTAGCTTTGGCCATACCCCTTCTTCCAACAGAGTTTGGACCCTTCCACCCAGACATTCTGGATTTGACCCATCCAGGGTTGGTAACGAGACACAATGTTCATGTTTGGGGGTAAGTGAGGGATGCCCCCTGGTGGGATGGCGACAACAGCCCGGCACATGGGGCAACAGAAGGTCTCCAGCTCTTTCTGGAAGACGCAGAGCTTACACAAGCACTCCGTACAGAAGGTGTGGGAACACGGCAGCAACCGAGGGGTCCTGAAGACGTTGTCGTAGGTCGCGAAGCAAATTGGGCACTCCGGGATGACGTATTCCTGCTCCATAGCCTGCACCCCAGAAAAAAACGTCTCCAACCAAGAAAAGAAGTTTCCCAATCAAAAATAACTGGTCTTCAGAAAACCTTCTTTCTGTCGTATTTGAGATTTCTTCTGTGGGTCAGAGACCACATTATAAGGACCAACAATTATGGAAAACAGAAGTTTGATGAAGTTTGGAGTAAGCAGAGTTATAGTGACAGCCTATTTGGTTCCTGTCTTTTTAGCGTCACCTAGGAAGAGCCGGGTCCCATCTTATGGATGAAGATATCCCTGGTTGTTGCATTCATCCAACAATCCGCATTTGTTTGATAAGACCCGCTATGGGGTGATGTGATGACTCCTGTACCGGAGTAGGCTGTTCAGGGTTTAATTACCTGCTCTACAGGTCTGTATTCACACCGTGCCTAGTAACAATATTTACTTATTCTGCTGGCGTGCATTCACTCTGTGACACGGGATCACATTACTGACAATGAAAGGCTGCTCACTTCATGGCCTCACCTTCTCCACCACTCATTGGTGTGTACTGCCTCATTCTCACATACTTTGTTTCCATTGCACTCAGTGGGGTCATTTACATCTTGATGCAAATGAACACAAAATACATTTTTACCTCTTATGATTTGGTGCCTTCTGGCCAGACTTTGTATTGCTGTCCTGGGATTTCTAGGGCAAGATGAGGCGTTTATAACAGATGCCCATTGTCCTTGAACAGGGCGTTCTCCAAGTATAATGATCTCTGTGGCGGAGAGAGGTCCCGAAATATCAGGGTGCATCAATGAGCTGTAAATAGTGGGGATCAGGAGACTATCTTGGTATTAGCATAAATTACTACTCATTGCTAGCATTAATTACATCTCGGTGCTAGCATTAATTGCATCTCGGTGCTAGCATTAATTTCTCCTCCTCGGTGCTAGCGTTAGTTACTCCTCCTCGGTGCTAGCGTTAGTTACTCCTCAGTGCTAGCAATAATTACCCCTTCTCGGTACTAGCATTAATTACATCTCAGTACTAGCAATAATTAATCCTCCTTGGTGTTCGCCATAATTACTTGCCTAGTTAAAGCGAGTAGCGAAACGCGCGTCGTTGTTCGCCTCGCTATGCTGTTCTAATACCTCACGCTGTTATAATATGCTTTGAAACACTATAAATCCAATTACCAGAGGGATATTAATCCCGTTATAATAGAGATACATTGAACTATATGATCTGAAGTATTATAAATCTTAGTATTAGAGGAATCAACCCCGCTATAACAGAGATAATAGGACTGAGAATTTTATCAGCCAGGGGAAAGCTATAGGAGGGATCTAGACTACCCGATGCTGGAATGCTAATTATTTTCGGCATCCAACAGGATAAGTGACACCTGAGAACAGAGGAGTATAGACTCTCCAAGGCTATACTGTCTTTTGAGACTGAGGTGCAATACAAATAAAACAATTATGTAGCAGTTCCATTGTGTTGGTGATACTAGACCAGTGTGAGCATTAACAGAAAAATGAGAACCTACAGGTTATTGCACTAATTAATTTAATCTAACCTCATTGACTTACTTTTTGTAATAGACATATAGTCATACAATTTATGTTATCATGCTTGAGAATACTAAGTAATAATCGGATACATGTTATTGGCAAAGGTGATGATTATAAACCTTGCCAACAAGTAATTTGAATCTATATACTGGTATACTTGGTTAACTACAGCGTGAGAATTAAATGATATATTCTCAAATAAATAACACAACATAGCGAGGCTTGGCATATTCTGCCACTTTATTAACATCTTTATTTTAAATCTTTACTCTTATTACTTTTTTTTTTTCCTTTTATTATTTCGCTGCCTACTATATTTAGGCTTATTACGGGAACATTATATTTTAATTATATTAATAAAAGGTATTTTTTAAATTAAATGAATATTACTGAGTGCCCTTGTTAAGCATGTTTTCCTCTACCACATATGTCTTAAAAATAATTACTCCCTGGTATTAGCATTAATTACTCCTCCTCGGCACTAGAATTAATTACTATTATTATTTTTATTATATAGGGTCATTTGAACATCTTGGGAATGATTTAGAATTGGAGTAAAATGCGTCTACGTCCCATAAAGTGCTCTTTCCCACACTACATCTGCTCAGGAAGATGCAGCATTTAGAGTAACTCGCGGAGCCTCTGATATCTCAGCATTAGGCTTTTGTTAAATAGCCACTTTACGTAGAAATGCAGAAAAAGCCGTAACACATTGAATTCTCCTCTCTTTGGCTGATTGAAATAAAGGCACATTCATACTATAAATGTACTTGTTAATACAGAGTATACAAACACATTAAGAGAAATAATGTGACCGGTTGCTATGAGCAACACCACCTTTCCACATCGTTACCGGGGGAACAGGTTTTATAAATGTCCCCAGATATAATAATTTCTCAGACGTTTACCCTCGTGTCTCATGTTTCCTGACAATGATCAAACCCGTCTCTCTGTGATATGTTTACCTGTAGGAGTTGACACAGGGAAATGGATGTTCGGGGAAGCCAATGTTAGACGCACTGCTGCAGACAGTGTGGGGGTGGGTCATTTACTAATGGGCAGTAACCCATAGCAACGGAATTGTCTCTGTACACATCTAATGTCCAGTGGGTGTATGCAACAAATGAGTCCATAGGCAAACCGAGGGGGGTTTACTAGTGCCTGGAAACCCCCCTTCAAGCCTGGGGCACTGTATAATTGAGGTGGCTGGACCCTGCTCTCGCTTCACACGGCTCTTCTTGAAAAGGGAGAGCTGCGTGCACCTAACATGTATATTATGGGGATAGGAAGAGTTGGAGAGCAGCCAAGCACTGTCTAAAATTATAGCCACGCCCCCATGCATGCTGGTCACGCCCACTGGTGGTGTGGTGTGGAAACCCCCCTCTACAAATCCTGTGTTTGCCCCTGGAGAGGGTGTTGCTTGTAAATCAGGGGGTTTGGTCTGTGCAGATTGGGGGCGTGGTCATTTGGTCCTGATTTTTGACCCGAGGATCCTTCCTTTTGCCCTCCTGGTGCATTTACACTCCATCCACCCCCTACTCCCCTCCCCCAGATCTGCAGCAGCGCAGCCAATGTGCAGGAAGAGATGGGATCATATTATCTTTCTGCGGGAGCCAGTGGCCGCTTTATATAGGGATAATGTGCGTCCTATGTTATTTATTATGGATATTAGATCATATAAAAAATTACTCTAATGTAACGTCTCATATACTTGATCATTTTTTATTTTACAGAAATCTCCCTCATTTTTGCTTACACCCCATAGAGATAGGAGCAAAAATGAGCATTTAATTTTTACCGTAGTAACAGTAAAAGATGTGCACCTGCGATGTTCCTCAGAACATCGCTGCCAATTAAATCTGACCCATTTTTTCTTATAAATAGTATTATTATTTTATTATTATATTAGAATAAGTTATTATAATAATAATAATTTCTTATAATGCGCACATTTTAATTGGGAGGACAAATATGTTGCAATGACAGTGACTGACACACAGACTCAAACCGACTGCTTAATATACTGAGCAATAAGGGTTTCATTATTTTATTACTATAAGCTGGTCATTATATTAAATGTGGCGCCAGGAGAGAGACACATAAACTAACAGTTACACCTGGCGCAGAATCTGTCAATATCCAGCCTGCAGTTCAAGTGGCTGGGCAGCAGGTGGCGCCCTAGGACAGGGTAGCACTGTGTATAGTGATTATATATTGGTTATATATTTATATATTTCCACACATCCTAGATCTCTTCCACCAAATAAAAATAAACGTGAAGAAGGGCCAAACGGCTGATTATTATTTATACACATCGTATATGGTGCCTTTATCTCTGCTTCTAAAAATGACTTATCAGGATAATCACAAGCTGAAGTGGTTCATCCCCATTCAACTAACTTCTCCATTAAGCGTTATACAGACTGAATAATTGATTTTTGTTCTTTGCTACTCAAATAATCAGATGTTTGTGGCACTGACTTCTTGACTTAACAAATATTAACATAAGTCTAATTATTCTTTCGACAAACACACAGAAAACCAGAGGCCTCCCCCTCTCTCTATGTTTATTTAATTAGTTTTCTACCTGAGAATGATGAAGCGTGCTGTAAGTATTGTGCCGGCAGCCATATGTATGTGAGGCCGTACAGGTAAAAGCTATGAATGTTAACATATAGAAAGAGATATTTCCCCCACGGTTTGATGCCAAGTTAGTGCGTATAAAGGAGGATTAAACGGCATAAGGTGTCAGACGTCGCGCTGCGCTGTAAAGATATTTAGTTTAGCGCGTACTGCGCTGTAGGTCTTTCATATAGTAAAGAGTGTAATTCGCTATAATTTTTATAGTTCTACTTTTTGCTTAGTGTAGCTGTAATGCGGTGTCAAACAGGAGTCTCCCAAGCAGGGGAGGGATGGCAAATTTTAGCCTGGGGGGCAAGACTCAACTCAGCAGCCTATTAGGAACATTTTAAAGGGGAAAAAAATTCAGGCCCCCCCCCGGTCCAGCCTGCCCCTGATCCCAAAGCTGTGAGTTTTGTTGTTCACCAATTATTTTACTAAATAGGAAGGGGCATAATCTTTGCTGCTACTGTCATAGGCAAACCGAGGGGGGGGGGGGGGGTTCCTAGTGTCCGGAAACCCCCTCCAAGCCTGGGGCACTGTATAATTGAGGTGGCTGGACCCTGCTCCCGCTTCACACGGCTCTGCTTGAAAACAGTAGTGCACAGAGCATTGCCCATTTATATTATAGGGATAGGAAGAGTTGGAGAGCAGCCAAGCACTGTCTAATATTATAGCCACACCCACTGGCAGCATGGTGTGGTAACCCCCCTCTACAAATCCTGTGTTTGCCCCTGACTGTATATACTGAAGTGTAAGCACCTATTGCAGTAACTTTTGTCCTCTGTGAAGTCCGTGTGTAACTTTGAAGATCGATAAAGCCAATCAAAGTACAGTCACAGGTCTAGACTAACCTGTAGCCAATCAGAGCGTTGGAACGTGCATAGAGAGGGGGGGCTCTCTCTCAAGGCAGCTATTATAACTGAGCATACAGGAATCTCCTCCCCACCCCTGTTGTATACACACATTATCTAACTGAGGTCCTCCCTCCCCAGTGCTCCCCTCCCCTCCCCTCACCTGCTGGCTTTACCTGCACAGCCTGCCAGACAAACAGGTATTGTCACCACCTGCTGCTCCTCTGCTCTTTGTTGCCACTATTTTAAGGAAATTGGGTAGGGGGTGTCCCTTCACTTAACCCCTTACCTGCCACGGCTGCCCGTTATGATCTTGCTGGTTAATCACTGAAATAATTTGACAATCTTTTTGGTGCAGGTCTCACAGTCTAAATGCTGCCAGGAGTTATCTATGCAGATTGCTGTGATTGGCACTGATGCCATACAGAAATGACTGGCATTGCACTAACGTCAGGTAAGTGGTACTCTCTAGATGTCTGCGTCTGCCACGTGGGGTTATCTGGTGGTGTTTTGGAATAATTGTTTCAAAAATACTTGTAACGTACTCCAGGTTACAAATACTTGTAACCTGGAGTTCCTGAAGTACTGGTATCTCTGTTTATTGTTTTGTAATGTTTCACCCTGTATAGTGTACTGTTTGTATGGTGTACGGCGCTGCGGAAATCTTGTGGCGCCTAACAAATAAAGGATAATAATAATACTTGTAACGTATATATATTATATATATATAATATAAACATTTATCGTATGCCTAATGTGATGTTCTGTTGGCTGTCAATGGGCAAAGTCCAATATACAGGTAGTGTTTTCAAAAGACCTATTTAGAAGTGATTGTATGTGGGACATTACAGTTTACATGTATGCTACATGCCTACATACTGCTTGCAAAACAACTGGAGCACAGACATGCAGCCCGTTTATATCATATGCGTATGACTGCACGGTTGGCAATCCGGCATCCAGCCCTTGGCACCCACTTCACCTATCTGTTGCCCAGAAGAGATGTCTTGTTGTCGACTAACATACAGATATACATTCAAGGTTAAAACGCTGAAAGTATTGCGCTGACTTCCTGCTATTCTCTCAAACTTTTTACCTTTCTCCCTGACTGCTCCTTACCTTTGGATCTCTACCCCTCGACCTGAATCAAGTTATGTCACCATTTGTTCTTAAGTCTAAACTAAAACAGTTTCTATTTGCTAGTTACAAACGCTCTTCCATTGCTGATCAAAATGTACAACATGTGGTTCGCATTTTATTTGCCATTCTGCCTGTAAACATCCCGCGCTGTTTCATTAGATTGTAAGCTCCTTTGTACAAGGACCTCTCCTACTGTATTTTAGCATTTGCTGTTATTTCCAGTTTGCTTGGTTTATAACGTAGATGCTATGTATATTGTATGGACCCATATGTGTAGATACGTAGTATACATGTATTATATGGGGCAGATATTTGCATTCTTATGTAGATGTTATAAAGACTCAGGTCAGTCCATGTGATCATCTCCTTAAGAGATTCAATCCAAACCTGGAACCATGAACATCCCCATCGCAGGGATTTTGGGTGAAGTGACGATACAGCTGTCAGCCTTAGAATATCATAATCCTTCTATTATATAATGATGATATAATAGAAGAATTATTTGGGTCATAGGTCCCTTATCAGGGGTCCGGCAGAACACTAGCACCCAGTACACTAGTGAATAAGTTGCTGAATATTCTGGTGTACGTAGAAATCAGATTCACTCTGTACGTTCTCATCCTTGTGACTTGCAGGGTTCCTGGTGCCTCGGGGCTCAGATCCGCATTGATAATTACAGAAGAGCTGACTGTTTGCTGAGTGAGGCAGCGGAGGAGAGAGGGAGAGACCGGCAGAGTACGGAGATGGCTGCGATTGGCCAGGGACCGTCGTACAACTCTCATTTCTGAGGGGGGTCTTTCGTACAGGGCAGGTGAGAGATGGAGCTTGTTAAATTGTGACTTACCCTAAAATATAACATTCATATTTATATATGCACAGACATATATGTTACATTCCTCTACTGTGATTTCATATTTTACGTACTGCTGTGCTGTTCCCTACAGGCTATTGTTAAAGGTGAATAGAAGACACTGGTGCAGTATCCTTCAGTTAGTTTATCTATTATAATTTATTAACCGTTATTCATATAGCGCCTCCATATTACAAAGTGCTTTACAGAGAATATTTAATCAATCAGCTGCTTTCTTTTTAGATTGTAAGCTCTTGTGGGCAGGGCCCTCTTCCCTCCTGTTCTCATTACCTATAACGTTTGCTCACCAGCTACACTGCTCACCTCCTCCTTGGGCTCTCTGCCCATTGCCTCCCCTTCTCCGTTGTCCTTGTACCTCATTCAGTGGCTCTAAACCTGTTAGTTGCACCCACACTAATGGGCACAGCGCTGAATATACCCCTTGTACCCCTGTAGCTGTGTTGAGAGTTGTAATGTTATTTGTTTACTGTACTGGAGCTTACAATCTATATTTCCTACCATACACAGACTAGGGTTAATTTTGTAAGAAGCCAATCAACCTACTAACAGGAAGTCAGCTGCGTTTAGGAAAATACCTCCCCCCCCTCACACCAAATAACTTGTTAAGCGCCTGAATCTTTTACTTACATATCTGTGAGTGTTATTAGTGGTTCTTCTATATAAGCTAACTTGTATTTTAGATCAAGCGAATCTTTAAGTCACTAGATAGCGGAGACATCAATGTTCTTCAGCGAGATGGCCGTTTCCTAGTAAAACCAACATCCTCCTGAATATTGTCTCCTCTGTGTAGACTTTAAAAGGCACCGAACAGCTAATCTTTCTCGTTGGCGACAAACGTGAGCGCTGCGTTGGTCTCTAGCAGAAAGCGAGGCCGTTATAAAACCTATTATGTTTTATTGTTGTGCGTTACGTCTGTCAATACCAAACACAACAACAGAATGTATTCATCTATGTTTATCGTGGGTGATGTGAAAGCTGGAATCTGCGTCGTTTCTGTATAAGAACATTGTGTAATGTTTACAGATATAATGTTCCTGGGTTCTTCCTGAGCAGGTGGCTGTATGAAGTGACCAGAAGGTGGAGAGTTCAAAGTTCTGTGGACATAGAGATATAGACGTTACACAGGTCATAGTTCTTGGTTCTTTTGTTTTATGGTATATTGTGCAATTACACCCGTTTTCTGCAGAGAGCACACAGCCCGGCGCCCCAACTTGGCCGTACGCAGAGGGGGTGAAAATTTAGCGTCGGTAAATGGGGAAAAGCCCTAAATTTATCGCAAACTCTATTTTTCGCTGCATTGTAGAGCTTTTAAACTGTTCCTCATAAGCTATATTTTGTGTATACTCTGCACTTTATACGGGAAATCTTTTTTCTAGGTCCCCTTCTACCTATGTAATAAACATTACACGGTATCGTGTTAGAAAATCGATTCTGACGTACTTTACGCAAATGACATCACAGGTCAGGTGACGTTCCTCTAAGGAATGCAGTTCTCTACAGCGTATATATATGTATATGTGTATATATATATATATATATATATATATAAAGTGTGAGGTGGGGTGTAAGAAGAAGTCTGTGTAGAAGGTTTAGTGATGTGCGTCGGTTATTACATGGTGCTGGAAAGATGCTTTATAGATACTTTATGTTTGTAGTGTAGTTATGGAGGAACGCAGCTCCCCTCAATATTACGAAGAGCGGATCGTGCTTTTCTGTTGTTCTTTCCTGGCCGTGAGCCGTCTCCTGATTGGCTCCAACTCCTTTCTGTGGCTAAACATTTGCATGGATCACTTGTCACATTTCAGATTTAATTCTTGTTGTTCTTGTCAAACCTATTTGTGATCTATTTCTTTCAGGTAAATCGGGTGATAATTTATTGTGCTTCATGGGTTTATAAATAACTTATGTATATTTTCTTAGTAGTATCTGATCGGCCGATATCCTGGACTACACAGAAAGTGGCGGGAGATAAATATGGCGAATACTGGAAAACTGGACCCAGAATCGGAGTGTCCCGTGTGCTGGAACCCTTACAACAACACCTTCCGTACGCCCAAACTCTTAAACTGCCGTCACTCGTTCTGCATGGAATGCCTGGCGCGGCTCAGCTTTATGACGCAGATCAGGAACCGACTGCAGTGCCCGCTGTGCCGCGATACTACGGTTCTCCAATTGGACCAGGTAATTACCGACCTTCCCACCAACACGGCCATTCTAGGCCAACTCAAATTAGAGCCACAGAAACATCCAGTCTGCACCAGAGACAGCCGGAGACTAAACTTCTTCCAGCGTCCGCCATCTGTGTATACACTCAACGTCGGCCAAGATTCTGGGTCTTTGTATGATCCTCACCAAACTCAGGTCCGGACTCCCCTACCCACCATCCCCTCCGACGAGTCTTCCTGCCACTGTTTCCAGAACCCCCAGTTCCGCATGTTTTCCTATCTGATGATAACCATGGTTATTGTGACGATGCTTCTCATATTTTCCATCTTCTGGACTCGAAAGTTATTGTGGGGTCCAGCGTGATGTAACGGGAAAAAGACATTTGATGCATCGGCAAAATCAGGACTATTGTGATAAAATAAATCTGTTTTACTGGACACCAACTGTTAAAGGTTTTTGTAGCATTGACTGAAGGATATATCTCTACTCTATCGCGTTTACTTACAATGTCGAAATGTTATGGCGTTAACGAGATAATAGTTTGGGTGACCTGTGGCTTTCCAGCTGCTGTACAACAACATGTCCCAGCAGAAGCTGCTAGCCGGAGGCTGGAATATTTATTTAAATTGGCCTCGATGTTGCTGACCACGTCATAATTGTGTGTAAATAGCATTGTAAATACATCCGCGTTTCGGCTGCGTTCTCTATCTGAAATACTGTCTCTCAGCCAGCAGTCAAACACACCCGCTGAACATGAGTTTAAATTGTTCTTAACCTCGTGTTAGCTGGGGCCCAAATTATATTTCTGACCTTCGTTTAGTGCTTTGATAACGCACTTCCTTTTGTAGCTGTAAATGGTCTGCAAAGTATATTAACAGTCCGTTCTTAATGCATTTGAAATTGGGGGCTTGTACAAAATAATAATCTAAATACATGTTTAATCGTTATGTACTAACAGATTTACAGCAAGGGGAGAATGGAGACCCATCCCAACATCACCAGCCCCTCCCCCCTCCAACATCACCAGCGCCGCCCCCCCAAGAAGATGATATATACACTAAATACTGCCATAATGTGATAGATTCAGTCTCTATGAAAAACAAAAGGTTTTAATGTAATCAAAACTGGGAGCATAAAAGCAGATATTTCCTCCAGTGTGTTGTCTTCTATAGGTTGAAATGATGAAATCTTCGGATCCCTTTACAGATAGTTTGTTCGATAATGTCCTGATGTTGTATAAGTCACTTTATTCCGCCATCCATAGCTTAAAAGTTCTATCGTAGGAACAAGTGGCGATGAGTTCTCCGTCCGAGGAGATGTCCAATCCCATCACCTTCCCCTCGTGACCGGCCAAGGTCTTCAGCGGAGACCACAAGGGGTGTCCCCAGACTTTGGCCGTGTTGTCGTAGGCTCCTGTCAGCAGGTAGTGTCCGTTAGTGGCTGTTGGAAACCAGAGAAGAGAAGTTGGTTAGTTCTCAGACAAGGAACACAATCTACATTCTGCACTCTGGGGCCACTAGAGGTTCCCGTCCCCCCCACTTGTACATCAATGGGATGTCCCTGACCTTGGTCCTCCACCATATACTCAATAGGTCCTTTACCAACTATTCGTTGGGATCTAGTAAGGACTTGTGTCGGATCCTCTGCACTCATGCAAGTTGAAAGCACAGACGGCTCCCGATCAGAGGGCCACGACGGTCATCCAACTAGGAACCGGCTAGTTGGATGATGGCACGTTAGATCCTTCATCTCCTGCACTTATACTGAAGCCATCCAGCAGAAGTCCACATCACTTAGGTTGTCCTCAAACCCAGGGATATCCCTTCTACAAACAATCAGTGTCAAACTACCCACCCCACACCTATGGCAATCTTCCAGTGGACTTCTTTTTCTTTGGCGTGGTTATTAGCGCCATTGAAAGGCCTATACCATGTGATCTCGATGTGGAGCCAAAAAGCAGAGGCACCAGATGTCCATACATCCTGAGAACGAGTGGAACGCCAATAAAGCTATAATACTCACGTTGGAACTTAACGGCGCTGACCAAGTTTTGATGAGCTGGGATAGTGTAGATACAGCGCCTCTGCCGGAGGTCCCACACTTTGCAGGTGTTGTCTCCGCTGCCGGTGGCAACGTGGAATCTGGAATACGGGACAAAGGCTAGTGTTAGGTTGCAAAGGCTTTAACTAGTCTATTCCTCTGCTGGTAGATCCTCCCCCAGTGACGTCCTATATAAATGAGAAGGCAGATGTAGCACCCCCATTGAAAGAGGCCTCTGACGCTTAAGAGCTTGTAGCCCAATAATGTCACATGCAGAGTGGAATACAGGACAGCCCTGACCCCAGATGACCTCCATCTCCCCCGCATAGCAAAACTCATTCACAATATTCCCTGTCCCTCTATAATCTGAATGTCCGTCTTTACCCATTGGGGGAGAAGTTGATGCTGTAGATTTCCTTCAGATGACCTTCCAGGAACATGATACAGCGGCCGGTCCGCAGATCCCACACCCGGCCGAAGGCGTCCAGACCTCTGAAATGGAAGAGGGGACGTTGTGATACGAGTTAAGAATCGGTGTGACTGCATAAAAATCCTATAACACCGAGCTGGTCCCCTCTGGGGGGGGGGGGGGATCCAGCTCATCCCCAGGACAGCTGCACATCTGCAGCTAATTCTGGCCTGGAACTCTGAGCCCGTCCCCAGATCCCCAGACAAAACCAAACCTCAAGAGTACCTGCAGATTTGTGACAATATATGTATAATACATGGACTCATTAATATATCTAGAACCATATATTTAAAAAATAAATAAATATACAGGCAGGTAGAGGAATGAACCCCCCCCCCCCCCCTTTACCTAAAAAAACAAACCCTGTGTAATGTAATATACAAATGTTACGTTACCCTCTAACCCCACACCCATACACCACCACCCTCAGCAAAAGCCTTCGGAACGCGGGGGACCTTCTACTCTCCCTGGGAAGCAGGTGGTAATACTGCTGAAAGATTCAAGGATAAATCCCATGAATATAGCGCAGTGGAGCGCTGTTTAAGCCACACCCACTTTTTTTTGTTGCTTTACGGGTATTTCACTACAGCACTAGCATCAAAAGACTGGGGGGAAAAAAACAACATACGAAACGATAGTAAAAATATTATGCAGTTTAAAAAAAACCTGCAAAACCCAAAAACACAATACTGCGTTTTCATATGGTTTGGTTTTGTAATTCTGGCTGACATATTGTCCAAAAATTTTTTTAACTCCTTTATTAACAATAAGATCGTACCACCGTACTTTCTCAGCGATCTGGAAATTATAGTGTTAAAAGCTTGTTGGTATTTGATTGTGCAGGGTTGCGCTCGAGCCTGTTCTTGAGGGTGGTTAGGTCATTAGATTAGTCCCTCAGCACCTAGGTAAGAGGCGCGTTCTGCATTTCTGTAAACATTTAGAGCACCAAACAGCATAACAGACACGGAGGGTGACAACCAGTTTGAGGGTTATTTATGCCACAGTTGACCTGATCCCCAATTACATAATTTAGGCTTCTTACCCAGTACCAGCCAAAGAGCCGTCCAAGTGGAAGGCGAGGTCGTACACCCCTTTACTGTGCCCCTCCTGATGCAGAATTTCCTCCTGTGCCTCCAGATCCCATAATCTCCACGATCGGTCGTAACTAAAATATTATCAAGAGGAACAAAAATTAAAATTAGCATTTTGATTAATGTTTTTCAACCCAATTTTTCAGCGGACCATGCCATATTCCTCACCATGTCGTGCCCAGGAAGCGGCCAGACGGATGCCACGTCACTCTCGCCACCCTCATTGTGTGTCCTTCTATATCCGCAACTGGTTCGTCACTGCGGGAAGAGAAGTAGTTATGTAAGCCCAGCACGTGAGCGTGGGTGCATACTGGTTCTTGGGGCCTAAAGACCTGGGCATTGTGTGCCAGAGTTTAAGGAGAGTCGCTCACTTTGCCCAAACGTCACTGCTGAGGACATCATCTGATAAATGCTGACAGTTACTCCTTAGAACAGAATATATAAAAGGGATCTCCCACCAAGATAACTACCGGAATAAGCCCACTAGACTACAATACTGTCTGGGACAGGGGCCCCCTAACTGGTAATGAGGACAAACAATCCGTGCTCCATATATCTTGTCTCCGGGTATTGGCTCAGTATTAGAAAGTTACTTCTCGTAACGTAGTGTAATTAAACACCGTGGTAACAGTAATAGCACCAGTAAGTTTGTATTTGATCGGATGCAAAGTCCGTAGCCGCTGCTCCCATCCAATACCTATGGTTGGACCCCTGGCTCTCCAATCACCGGCATCCCAGGGACATCAGAGCAGAGCAACAATCATTACGGGGAGAGAATGTGGCTGTATCGTTAGCTGACGGCTGTATTCTGCATAAATAGTCAATGCGAGGGGGATGCACAAAGAGTGCATCCATTATAACATAACATTCATATTTTCCTCTCCAGTAAATGGATACTTATTCACTAGACGTTTGAGCAATCAAAATAACCTGCACAGGAATTCTAAACACATAACCCACCAACTACAACATATTTTTCCACTTGATTCGTCACCGACAGCTATTTTACTTATACATCAGTTTACGTCTAGTGCTAATTCTGCGCACCCGAGCTGTAATAATGTGTACACCCAGATGTCTGTATTATCACATTCTATTCCCCCATGTTAGCATGAAACATGTCAAATTCCTTGGAGATTCGGTGTTGATTCCCTTTCTATGGTAAGCGATATGATCACACCGCAGATCAGCTGTCGGCACAGATCTTACGGAGGAACGGCGCACACAGGGACAGCCACGTGCCGGCAGGGGCTACAGGTAGTGTGCAGTACGACCCGCAGGGAGCCAAGCACTTTAAATCCCCCGAAGGGAGTCACCATGACAACCACTGGGATCCGCAGAGCTTGGTGTAATTACCCCTCAGAGACAGAGGCTTACTACTTAACGAGGAGAGGCCAGAAACACACCGCTCACACGCTTAATCAGCATCTTTAATTAGAATCTGGAGATAACCTCATCTCTATATAACAGGTACAACTTCTGCTGCTCAGGAAGGACACGGATTAAAGCAGATCATCTCTCGTTTCTGTGCGCTTTCCATTTATATCAGGTCTCTGGATACAGGGGTCACATGGCAGTGTGCCGGCTAACGGCACCATCTGGCTGTTCGGCCTCTGTATCCAACATATCCACACAGTCTAGTTGCCTAACTGGACAGATCTGACTTCACGGTGGTCAGTCTGGAACCTCACGGAACTCCATTAGTGCGTTTGGCCAATTTCAGGCGCAATCCGGTCACTGCTATGTGATTGGATCTGTTCACTTTGGCTCTCCATGTGTCTGGGCCAATTGCGGAAAGATCGCAGTGTAGTGTGACCGATACAAGACTAGAGGCTGATCTTTCATCCCACATATCCTGCTTCTATGTTGTAGACATAGGGGTAGATTTATCCAACCTTCCAAAAAAGGAACAGTGGAGGTGTTGCCCATAGCAACCAATCAGATTCTACCTATTGTTTATATAGTACAGTCTAGAAAATGAGCTAGAATCTGAATGGTTGCTATGGGCAACATCTCCACTTTTCCTTTTTTGGAAGGTTGGATAAATCTACTTCTATAAACTCTTTATAGCAGGGTATAAATCATGCTCTCTCCTATATTATAATATATAGGACTGGATAAATCTACCCCATGGTGTATTAAACGATACACAGGAAACTGTCCTAATGTGTATAAGAAACATTCTGAAAAGTAATTGGTTGGCCTTTCAGATACATTTTTTAATCTTCTGTCACTTGTTGATACCAAACTGTATTCATTAAATTAGAATTAATTTTACATTGAAGTATAACTGGTTTAATAATCCTTGTATACAATCTGATGTACACCTGTAATGACATTTAAACCAGGATTATACCCTTTTCCTAGCACATTCTGTTAAGGAGAAGTTAGTGTACATGTTAGATTTTCATATATGTCAGTAGCCTGTAACACGGATACACGCGGGCTCACCCACCTCTCTAGGTTCCACAGTTTGACAGAACCGTCGGCCCCACATGAAGCCAGATTGACGTCCTTCTCGTCCAGAGACAGCGTGGACTTGGGGTGAAACACGATGGCCCCCACGTTGGTGTTGTGTCCTGAAAGAGTCACAGAGACATTAGTAGTATTACTAGAACCACAGTGACCTTCAGCCTATCAATATTGTACACGTAAGCCGGGAATTCTAGTTTCCCTAAAGGATGTTAGAGACCACGGTGAGTATACGAGATATCTTATCTGATCTCCTCGGATTTCCCTCTGACGGATGGGCCATTAAGTCACTGCCTGAAAGCTCTATCTACGCAATTTATTATCATATTCTCTCTAAACCCAGATTATATCCAGCGGGATTGAGAGTCCAATCACTTGTAATGGGATATCTTACTTCATCCATTCCATGTGTCACCCCCAGACAGGTCTATATAAAACGTACCTCTTAAAGTTCGCACGGGGTTACAATCCGGCACCGACCAGAGTTTGCAGAGTCCGCTCCTAGGAAGACAAACGACAGATGAGATCTGAGCTATAGAAGACAGCAGCACAAGCAGCATCAGATCGCCGGCTATAGTCACAGTTTATATGGGACGTACAGTCATGGCCAAAAGTTTTGAGAATGACACAAGTATTGGTTGTCACAAAGTTTGCTGCTTCAGTGTTTTTAGACCTTCTTGTCAGATGTTGCTATGTTATACTGAAGTAACCTTACAAGCATTTCCTAAGTGTCAAAGGCTTTTGTTGACAATTACATTAAGTTTATGCAAAGAGTCAATATTTGCAATGTTGACCCTTCTTTTTGAAGACCTCTGCAATTCGCCCTGGCATGCTGTCAATCAACTTCTGGGCCACATACTGACTGATAACTGCCCATCCACCTCTTGAGGATTGACCACAGGTTCTCAATGAGATTAAGGTCTGGGGAGTTTCCTGGCCATGGACCCAAAATGTTGATGTTTTGATCCCCGAGCCACTTAGTTATCACTTTTGCCTTATGGCAAGGTGCTCCATCATGCTGGAAAAGGCATTGTTTGCCTGGACAAAGCACGTTGCAATGCAAGGGGTACAGATGCATTTTTATTTTTGCATGGTGGTGAAATAGTGGCTGCTTTACACTACAATTTAGAGTCAAAACTAGGACACGCCCCCCTCCCAACTCTAAATCTGTCTGCACACTTTAAATTTCCTAACTTGAAATGAGCCCCTACATGTTTCAGAAGAAAGAACCTTTGGAATGTATGATCTTGTGTCTATCCGTAGTTATAAACACAACTCTGACGTTATAGGTCGAGTGGTGTGTGATCTTCTCTTGCTGGAAATCACAAAGAAACTTAGAAAACTTAGAGAAACTTCAGCCCCCTCTCACTCACCAACACGCCGTAGCCAAGAGTCTGGAGTTCGGACTAAAATGGCAGAAGGACAAAGGACGGTCATCACCGATTTGGCTGCAAAAGTTGTTCAAGGACTGTAGAGAGCACAAGAAGAACAAGTTATGTACAGTTAATAAACACTATAGAGTATCTCACCCTAAGCCTTCTAAACTCTGCCCAGAAATATTTCTTCCTGTGTGCGACCTCTACAAGTGACCTGTCCCCTTAATATATTCATCTCTATATCAACTTTTCCAAGTAAATGTAGACAATGGCAGGAAGGTTTGAGCGCAGTCACAGGAAACTGAGCCGTTAGCTCTAGTACGATATCACATAGTATTTTATAGAGCCTGTCCATTAAATAGGGGTGAAACACCATTGCCCCCACCTTGTAGAGTCACAGGAAGAAACAATGCCTTTTGAATATTCAGCCAGGAAGTGTTTCAGTGATGTCACTGGTTCCTAGTGAATTGATTGGCTGCAGTCTTGTAGCAGGGTTGCCTTCATTGTATTGAAGCGATAGGTCCACTTTAATGACAGTTTAACCCTCGTATTTTGTTCACCGCCCGTTATACTTACTGTCAGAGATTTGTCCAGCTCTTGTTTCAGGGACGTCCTGGTGGATTCTGGGATGCTCCTTTGTCCCCTTGCGGCTCCCAACCGCTTCAGCGCCCTGGAGAGAAGTGTATTGTGGGTAAACGCACAGAGTACATTACAGGAAACGTCCTGTCCCGTATAACTAGCTGCCATTTGTGTTTCAGCCCAGGACGTTCCTCTGAGCTGTACGATAAGAGCAGGCAAACGACAGTGAGGGAGATTTGGCCTGGGACATCTTTTTCATAGTATAATTGGGATTCAATCCCCTGAACGTACAACACTGAGCAATAGGCTGGCACTTTATAAATAAAAGATATTAATACATATATCCACCAATCCACCGCACCTTACCCAAAAGCACAAATAGATTAAACCATTTAACCAGTGCAGATAGTAAACCTAAAAGCATTCACATTGATTAAAATACAAATAAAATGGAGCTTAATAGAGACAAAGGTATCGCTGTAAAAAATAAACATAAACCACCACAATATAATACAATTGAAACGCTACTCCTAGGATGTTTTCAACCGTCCTTTAACACCTTATACAATAAAGGAAAAAAAACTTTAAAAACTAAATTTAAAAGACGTCTATACAAAAGAGGAGAATTTAAAAAAACGGCTGAAAACCGCCCTATGAGCAGAGCGTTACGATGGTATTACATTGTGGGTTTTTTTAGGTTTATAATTTACTTTGCTAAGTAGGGTAGGCAAGGTGTGCGCCTAGGGGTATAGGTGGATATAGGAATAGTGTATAGGTTTTAGGACCTATTTTCATCGTTCTTTACATACAAATTGTCCCATTTTTTTGGGCATTTGAGTCATATCTCTGGTGTTCATTCACTAATAATACATACCGCGGTAGGGAATACTGAGCGATCCACAGACGAGCAGCTTTCAGGGAGTTGGGCCCCTCATGATACCAGGTCTTTTGATACTGAACGAAAAAAATTGTGGCATAATTAGTTCTAATTCAAGAAATATTCCACTCAAGACTAAAAATCGAATTTTGGGTGAAGTACAAAAGAGGAAACGGTTCTTAGCATTGATACACTGCAGTCCCTGATGGCTGGAACAGTCCAACTACGCAATCCTCTGCCCTCTCACGGCTCTGCCTGTGTCAAGGGTGCGGAATGGGCGGCAATGCCCACAGGGGTTAGAGTGGGTGGCACTGAACAGAACTGCTACAGTCGCTAAGGGAGATCCGGCATATTGCCCACCCAAGGTATGTACAACTGCGGGTTATACATTTAATTCAACCCAAAGCTGAAACATTAGTTGTGTTTGGCGTTACCCCTTAAATATTTGACAGGTTTATGCCCCGGGAAATGAATACATGTATTTTCTACACCCTGGGCAAATAATGCATTAAACAAATCACCAGCTTTATTTAAATAATCCTCCCAGGTGACTGGTTCCGCGTATGAAGCCTGTAATGGTGATGGCCTTAGTGACATGAACGATGCGTGTCCAGCTGCAATCTCCCTTCACACTACCTGTAATGTTCTCTTTCAACATTAAATATTCTCCTGACTCCTATGACAATAAGGGTGATTGTGTAAGGAGCAGTCACAGGTGACAGCCCAGAGTTATACTTGTTTGTAGATTGCTTACATCATTCCAAATGAAAAGCGCTACGAATTTTGCTGGTGCTATATAGATAAATATTGATGATGATGATGGATTACGGGCTTAGAAAGAGATCAATGAAACACATTATTTTACAAATTCACCACCAGTTTAGAAAATAACTGAGCTCACTCACTAATATAAGTGACCCGATGAGCCTCGATCACGCAAAATTCAGTGCCGAGGCTCCTTCCGCTACAAAAATGCAGGTAAGTCCCTGTCCCACCTCACAGGGGAGATCCCTAGTCACTAGAAGCTGTAGCAATGTCTTATGTTAATCCTACCTCTTCACTTGATGTCTTGCTCTTCTCCTCGTCTTTCTTAGTCTTCTTCAAGGCATCTGTGCCTACCACCGATAGAACGTTTCGCAACCTGGAGAGATAACGACAAAGAAACTTTAACAAAGTTTATATTGGGTAGCACAGTGGCTCAGTGGTAAGCACTTCTACCTCACAGCACTGGGGTCGGGAGTTCGATTCCCGACCATGGACTTATGTGTGTGGAGATTGTATGTTTTCCCCGTGTTTGCGTGGGTTTCCTCCGGGTGCTCTGGTTTCCTCCCACACTCCAAAAACATACTGGTAGGTTGATTGGCTGCTATCAAAATTGACCCTAGTCTCTGTCTGTGTGTCAGTCTTTGTGTGTTAGGGAATTTAGACTGTAAGCTCCAATGGGGCAGGGACTGATGTGAGTGAGTTCTCTGTACAGCGCTGCGGAATTAGTGGCGCTATATAAATGATGATGATATATGATGGTGTGTGTTATTAAAAACTAAACTAATAACTGCAACTTCAGACCCAAAAGTAATGTATTAATCCTAACAAACCAAATGCCTTTGGCACACACAGACTTGCTGGCACCTTTCCAGCTTGGGCTTATTGGAGGTCACCATCCAAAGACATCACTTGTTCTCACCTCTCTCTCCTCTCTGCTGGGCCTTCACCAAACAGAGTTATCGGCTCCCCAAGAGCTCTCAGACAGGCCTTCACCTCCGAGTCATCAGTGGACACATTGATCTGCCGCGCTCGCTTTCTGCGCTCAAACTCTGCAAGGACCTCGGCCTGTCTCTCGTTGATGTGCTCCTCAAGGTCAAAGGACTCTCCTGAGGAACATACAGGATATGTCAGGAAACGCAAACAGGTGGCATCATGTAACGGAATAGGGATAACAGCGGGATATCAAGAATACACTGCCCTAGATGTAAGATAACAATATACATGGAGTGGGCACATCCATGAAGCAGATTATGAATCACAGTGCTGGAGAAATGACATGTTTGTGCCTGATGACCTTACCCCCTCCTATGTTAATATTCCCGGCATCAATTCCGGACTTCACGGCTACTTTTCCTAGCGAGGACTCTCCCTTAGCGAGACGCTCCTTTTCCTTTTCTGCCAAACTACCGTAGAAAATACGGGACTTCTTTACCACGGGAACGCCCTCATCATCCGACATGTTTGGGTCTGTGAATAAATTATAAAACATTACAGCATAATATTAAGAATTCTGGGCAGAACAGCCCAAAAGAGAATACAAGGAACTGACGGTGCTTCTCTTTCTAAAGAACAAGCAAAGCCACTATTTGACATATATATATATACACACAAATATATATATATATATATATATATATATATACATACATACACACACATAATATATGAGTAGGGAGGTGTTTCTCTAACAAAGCAGACATAGAATGACTGACATGTTTTTAGACTTGCTTTACAGAAAGTCACTGTGGATCGATTGACTGCACTCTCAACTTTTTGACCTGTTTGTACTGCAGAGGGGAGGTAATACTTTTCCTTTTTACAGAGCTGCAGTGGCAATCAAGGTAACACAGAACAATGTACTTTACATTTATGATTCAAAGTTTCACATTTGGGGCTTAGTGGTCTTTTATATTAAGTAATGAATGTACCCCACTACATCTCAGATGGATAAAGTTGGGGGGGGGGTGGATGTGTCCCCTCATCAGACTGTCAGATACACATGAGAATATAGCACAATGTACAACACAGGAAACCAGTTACTGTGGAACTACAAATCCCAGCATGCCCTTATGCTACAACTGAAGCCTCTGGCCTGCAAAGCATGCTGGGAGTTGTAGTTTGACCACACGCTGCCTCAGAGCCCAGCTGTGCTGGGTCTTGTAGTTCAACAACTGGTGAGATAAAGGTACAGAGGAAAGGGGGGGGCACCAGCAGCACAAACACCGCACTCACACTCAGAGTGCTCACTCACCCGCTACCTCATCTCACACTCGCTGCACTCATACTCACACATAGTGCTCACTCACTCGCTGAACTCATACTCACGTAGTCGCTGTTGTCAGTCTCCTCTGTGTCTCTAAGCGGCTCCTGCACGTTCCGTGAACTGTTTCCGGGTCACGGGGCGGAAATGGGGATAAATTCCGGAAGTGGCGGTGCATGCCGGGAGCTGGGACGCTCTAGAGGAGGAGGAGAAGTGCCAGATACCGGGAGAGGGGGCAAAATGTGTGTTACCCCAACCCCCCATCATCCACCTACCCCATCCACTGCTCATTACACCCCCCATCACTTACAACCCCCCTATCTTCATCTCACACAGTGCTGTCTATGTCCCCCCCCCATATCACCTTCTCCCCATAAACCTACAGCTACCCCCCGACACCCCCATCATCCACCTACCCCATCCACTGCTCATTACACCCCCCATCACTTACACCCCCCCATCTTCATCTCACACAGTGCTGTCTATGTCCCCCCCCATATATCACCTTCCCCCATAAACCTACAGCTACCCCCCGACACACCAGACACATCTCCACCATCACCCCCCCCCCCCCCCCCCAGCAGTGCACAGAGCTGTGTCAGGTTCTCAGTGAGCAGTAATCGGCCACAGTTTGTGCCAATAATGTATATCGCTGCATCTCCACTGTCAGACCCGCAGCTCCCTTATCCTGGTAACACTCTGTGGCCCCGGCTCTGGGGGGCCACCGTTGTCTGACTTTTGATGCTGCACTCTGAGGGCTCATTACACAGCTACATTATACCATGATACCCTATTGTACAGCTGTGATTATATACCATGGCCTGGCTGGGGGCATCTATGTCTTTAAATACAGCGCCCTGACAAGTTCCATCACATAATCTTTGTATGGTAACCGTTACTCTGTCCCTGCAGAACGTAAGATGCTGCGCAGGAAACCCACCCGCCTGGAGCTGAAGCTGGACGACATTGAGGAGTTTGAGAGTATCAGGAAGGACCTTGAGGTGAGTACATCATCATCATTTATGTATATAGCGCCACTGATTCCGCAGCGCTGTACAGAGAACTTACTGACATCAGTCCCTGCCTCATTGGAGCTTATAGGGGCATATTCAATGGTTTAATATCCTCGCAGCGTTAAAACTATTACCGTTATTACAGTAATAGTAAGCTGCATTTCAGCTCGCGGCTCAGGGAGCTGCGAGCTGAAATCCAGCGAGAAAACTTCCGTAATAGTTTTTACGCACACTGTTACCGTAATAAAGGTAATAGTGAGCGGAGCGCAAGATTTTTGGCGTTTCCGCCAACAATTGAATATCCCCTTTACAGTCTAAATTCCCTAACACACACAGACAGATAGAGTCTAAGGTCAATTTTGATAGCATCCAATTAACCTACCAGTTTGTTTTTGGAGTGTGGGAGGAAACCGGAGCACCCGGAGGAAACCCACGCAAACACGGGGAGAACATACAAACTCCACACAGATAAGGCCATGGTCGCAAATTGAACTCATGACCCCAGCGCTGTGAGGCAGAAGTGCTGACCACTAAGCCATCCTGCCATAGTACAGCAAAAAAGCACACACTGCACTGTACTACAGCGAGCTGCTTCATGTTAATTTCCCAGTGTTGGGCAATAAATAGCCTCTTACTGGGGGGTCTCTTACTGTTTATGGAAAGCATTTTGCCAGTAACTAGAAACTTTACATTTTATCTCCCCCCTGCCCAATATTCTGAGCTAGAACTTTCAAAACAGCAGCTATTTAACAGTGAAACTTGGTAACCTAAAAATGGTCCTGCACCTTATTACAGGAAACGCCTCTAGAAGTGTGCTTCATTTGTAAAATCTCATCTCTGTGAATAATCCCCTAGTTGTAAACAGTACGCAGCCAGACTGCATGGATTATTTATCATTTTAATGTCACTCCTTGGCTTGAAATGATCTAACATGGTAGAACAAAAATGTAAGCAACATGGACCTATTATTTTTTTTTAAAGTGCAAATATATTCTGCAGCACTGTGTAATAGGGAGATCAAACAAAATTTGATTACAATTCAGAACATAACCAGAGATCATTGGAGTGGAGGCACTTCACAAGAGCTTACAATCTAATAGTCTACCAACTATACGTAATACAGAGAGATACTGTAGTTTATATGGTGAAGGGAGCATTATTAATATTATTAGGAGTAATGAACTGTAGCTTTGAATATCATCCAGTCTCTTCTCCCCCCTTCCTGCAGACCCGGAAAAAACAGCGTGAGGAGGTGGATCTATCAGCCAGCGAGTCGGATACAAACGTCCCTCTAAGCATGGATGCCAAGACTCGCGAGCAGACCATCCATGACCGAATCGGATACAAACCACAACCCAAACCCAACAGTCACGCCACACAATTTGGAAACTTTGAATTTTAGCGACGAGAGACGTGCTGATAAGACTTATTATAGGCTCAATTCAGTTCCTGGAAAGGCAACAAGGCCGTGGACTGTCACAGACTTAACTTATCGATTTCTTTTTAGTACATTGCATAATACATTACTTTTTATATGATCATTGTGCTCATTGTGTTGGCTAAGACGGCAGCTCACCTCTGCTGGCTAGGTTTATATTCGTCACAATACGGGGATGTACAGGGAAGGGGCGATCCTTGTCCCAGGGTTACAAAAAGTAATGACCATGTTGTGTATAATTAAGGACAAAGACTGGGCGTAGGCAACAAGTCCACTCTACGTTCCTTAACTGTAGTTTTTTTTTTGTTTTTTTTAGTGTAAAGGCGGTTAGTAATTAGTTCCTGGATCCCAAGCCTGAGCCCAAACCACAGCACTTGCCCTCTACACGTGCACAGATGTTAATGCTGGTTTTTAAAATAATAATGATGAATTTATTTTTGTAGTATGACCTTGGAAGGGAAAGTTTAGGACTGGCCTATTGTGAGTACTGGACTGTTCTAAAGGCTCTTTAATTTCCTCCCTATGTATGAATAAATTATCTCCCCAACCAACAATTCATTTCTCTAGGAAATGGAGCAGTGGTATGTTCAGTGAGCCCACTTCTCCTCCTGCCTCTCAAATGTATCTTAGCAGAGGGGCAATGCAGCTACAGATTCATCAATCCCTTTAAAGGGACCATGTGACAAAGCATTAGTGTTTATTTACTACTATTGTGTTAAATTGCAGCAACAAAGCAGACAGTGAAAGTAAGGGACTAATGTGTACTTGATAGATAAAAGCAAATATTGCACTCTTAGTACATCAGCCATATTGTGTAACAGTAATAAATCTGTGTAAAACTTTCCCGACCATGACTAAACCAGAGATATTTAATGAATAGGACAGAACCAATAGCCACAAACATTGATGAATAGCAGTCTTGTGTTGAGTGGATTTATAAGAATGTCTGAATATAGGCCGCTCACTTCTAGTGTGCACGGTGCCTGAGCTGCCCAATTTGACCAAAAGTCTGTTGTTTATAGAACATATCATTGGTTGGGCAGAATGGAATCACAAGGTGGTCAGCGATCCCCATTACTATCTGATTAGATGCTGTTTGCAGTTTGTTACTTAGGCTTGGGGCTTACATCTGCCACTTATGTGGCTAAATTGCTGAAAGATTTGGTTGAATGAAGGAGTTGTACCTTTTGCGGACACGTAAGTGAGCTTGAGGAACTACGACTACTAGGAAATCCCGACTTCCTATTGTCACAGAATTACAAGCAAACAAATTGGCATTTAATCATCCAGTTTTTCTATTCAAAAATAACCTCAGTGGGGAAATGCCTGTTGCTCATATATAGAAAAATACATTCAATAAATATCTTTTCAACAAGGGCAGAAATAACAATTATAGCTGGCAGGGGTTCAGTTAATGTTACATATAGTCAGTGCTTATTTATATTGATTAATTCTGGAACAATGAAACTGATTAAAATGAAATTTCTAAGTAATTATTTTTCATAGAGCATTACAGTACAAGGCTACAGCAAACTAAGTTGGGCCCCCCCTCCCTATATGCTAGAAGGGGGTGACCTTTATTCCAAAATGGTTAATCCCCTTTAAGTTAGCTATTTGGGGGGGGGGGGGGTCTGGGAGTCCCGTGGGCTGAAGATCTTGTTACTAATCTCTTGTGAGCCACTGGTCACTGATCCACTCCTGAGCCATTGGGCTAAAAATGGACTTCTTAAGAGTGTGACAATGTCACAGTGAGCTTTCCAGGAGCGACATCCTGCCAGTAAACTGATGTTCACTCTTATTGAAGGGGTTACGGCATTAAATGCTTATGGCTGGGGAAGAGGGTATTGGGGTCACACTCCGTTCCATAAAGACCTGTAACCCACAGACGCAGCATCTACCGGGCTGATTTCATTCCTCCTTCCAACACGTTCCTGGCCAAATGCCGTCTAAACCAGTAATCCAGTATAGTAACGGATGTGTACAATGATTAGTTGGTGGATGTCTGTATCGGCCCAGGAGGAGCCCGTAGACATGTACAAAGGGGACGGAGAATAAAGTGGAGGCTGCCACACAACGTAACATCTTTATAACTGGTCTGTTCAGCTCTCAGTTTATTGTCGGTGTATCACAGCTGACAGATACTCCTGAGCTGCAGCCCTAACAGGGCAGGTTCTCCAGGTGACCAGTGATATAATTACACCACCTGTGGGTCTGTTACAATGTATCAGTCAGTAATTATTACACCTGTGCTCCAGCCAGGAGATATGGAAAACCTGCCCTGTTAGTGGTACCTGAGGACTGGGTTTGGGAAACCCTGCACTGAGTGTACACAGGTGGACTCTGATCAATTAGTTATGTGAGCTCAAGTTAACTTTAGGCCACACCCACTTTTTTTTACTCATTTGCATAATTATGGATGGTAATAGCAGAAGAAAGGACAATAACCGTTACAGAATATAAGCAAGTCTGATAGACTGTATTGTGTGTATTCCTCCAATTACAGTGTATACAACGTAGATACTAAAATCCAATAAAGTTTAATGTGAATATTTTAAGCACAGAGTTAAATGCATTACCCTCTCACTGGTCCTGGTATAGAGGGGTGGGGGGAGATGCACAAACAACAAAGCTTTCAGCTGTGGCATCGCTGAGCATGCACCTTTTACTGCAGTTTGTTTCTGTTACCCGGGAGACTGCAAGCCTCTCACTAAGACTTTGGCTTCTGCATTACCCCAGAGTGGTGCAAGAGAGTGTAAGTTCCACCCTGCAGGGCATTTATGAAGGATGGCAATACATTAATACAACATCTAATTCTAGATAGATAGATATACAACCTACTCAGCTGTTTCAGGTGGACTTGTTTAGCACTGTAACATCTAAACATATGTTCTGAAAAGGTTTAGTTGCTCTATAACTCCGGCTGGTAAATACTTAAAGGGGGTTGTAAACACCTTTGTGATAAATACAGATTGCTGGACGGTGAATCGGGCAGGAGAATGAGGAGTGGTCCAGGTCATAGAGGTTGTGAGTGATAATCACACCCAAGCACGTTCCCCGATATGAAGAGTACCTCACCCCCCTTTCTGCCCTTCCCGGGCAACTTGTCAAAACCAAGTGATCAGCGTTTACTGCAAGGACTGTGTCCAAGTGAAGGACATAAATGGAGCCTTATATGGCCGAATACATCATTTGTACTTGGTCATTTGACAGGAAAACAGCCAGTGGGGAGGGGGGGCTTCTTAGCTATATGTTCGCCATATATAACACATGAATTCTGCTCAGCTGTCAACAGTGATAAATATTGGAGAACAGAAGGTTGAAAGGCAGGAAACTGCCCATACTCTGCACCAAGTGTGGCCCTTGTATAATGCTGCACATAATATCTGAGGTGCTGTTATTATAGCTCATATAACAGATGCAGGACAAATACACTTCTAAGAAGCACTCGATCACTACAGATATTCTACTGGCTCAAAGAGCTGCCTGCATTGTTTTCAGAGCTGTTAGTGCAGGAAATCTCATTAATGAATGTTTAACCCTTTACAATCCTAAAGCCAATAACGAAATATCCTGTATCAGATGAACAGTGATCTCTGTTAGGGGTAGATTTATGAAATGTAAAAAAACCTGGGGGTGTTGCCCATAGCAACAAATCAGATTCTAGCTGTCATTTATCTAGTACATGCTAGCCAGAATAGGATTGGTTGCTATGGGCAACACCTCCACTTTTTCGAAGTATGATTGGTCTACCCTTTAATGAGAAAAACTAACCCCATCTGTGATAAAGGCTCACACAGAAAACGGTCGCTGACTAAAACACCTAAATCCCGCAAGGTGCTAATAAGAATTACTTACAAAAGAAAAATTACTAATCTTACACACGCACACTATAAATGTGGATTAATTAGTTTTACATCTAATGTCACCATACACCACAGAACAGCGTCCAAATTGCACATAATGGAAGTATGCATACAAAGTCCCTGACTGACAGTGTATGCTGGGCCTTGTAGTACTACAACCTTTACAGAGCAAACCTTTACGATTCTCCTGCTGTTGTTCCGCACACTGGGAGATTAAGATCCAGAACATCTAGATAACGAAGATTGTTTCAGGACGCCGTCATGTTGGCGTCTATTCATTGATTGGACAGCCACAAAGGGAAGCAACTTACAGAGAAAGCTGGGAGTGCATGCTGGGACATGTAGTTCCACAACAGCTAGAAAGAAACAAAGGCAACCTATGGTTGCCCAGCTATTGTGGCACTAAATGCCTTGCCTTTGGCTGACAGGGCATCCTGAGATTTTTAGTTCAACAGCAGCTGGAAAGATCACAGGTCACTTAAGCCTGCACTAGATTAATAAAAGTTAGTATCTCTTGTTATAAAGATTTTTTTTTAAATAAATAAATAAAATAAAAAAATTGCCATACCAATCTCTTCCACAAGGTGTCATCAACAGTTTAATAACAGTGGCTGAAAAAGAATCATTCTGAAATGGTTTACTAATAATATTTTATTAAAAGGATTGTATGTATTCTTTTAGGCTTCAGATATAACTATTTTATCGTTATCATACATTTCGTAAAATTGTCACTAAAAAAAAATAGATAAAAACAAAATAAGATTTTAAATAAAAAAAGTGAAAAATGCCAAAATGCAGATTTATCCATTGTATATTAGTCATCTAGGAGACAACTTCAGTCACAATTATTTAAATACTGCATCTAATTTTCAAACAGGTAATGCAAATCTCAGAATGAAACACTATGGTACACATGCACTCTTTGGGTCGGGCTACCCGACAATGGGTACGGGGGGGGGGGGGGGGGGGGGGGGGGTCACAGGCCTGAATTGGGGTCTGTTCACCCAACACAGCTGGTTGCTGTAGAGTGAAACCAATTACACAGATTATTCACGGACCACAAATTTTAACAATTAAGTTGAAGTGGTCTAGAGCGCTCCAATTGAAGTCAATTTAATTTACGAACTAGTTGTTTAGCAATCGTGTGATAGAATAGACTCTGCACTGAGATTTGTGCAGAATGCTTTGATTTGTAAATAGATTTCTGGAATTCCCAAAATATATAATTTTAGAGATTCAATGGGATTGAGAGTCGTCAAAATCTGGAACGGATTGCATCGGTTATATGTGGATCTACAACGGGTTTCATGGTGTGGCTGGCATTCTGAATAACAATCAACATCAGTCTGGAGAAAACACCAATTCTACACTCAACTCTTCATGTATCTATCAACTTGGGGTTTACAACAATTGTCTAACTAGACAGGACCCACTGAATTGTTAACTACAATGTCTAAGTTTGTAGTAGTACAGTCAGAGGAACAGGTTTGGTGGTTGAAGTTCTCTCCGTAGAGAGCATGTCGAAGATTCGCCTTAGAAAGCCCAATGGGTGGACGAAGGCTTGATCAACGCAGAATCGGAAGTGATGACAAGACTGTAAATCCTAAACTACGAAGACACCGGACGACGTCAACTACAGATGCGGTATCAAAAAAAAGGCATCATAGGAATTTGTTAGACATATCGTTTGTGGGCTCTTCGGAAGAGACTCAACAAGCAATTTGCCAGCGTCACAAGATGTCCCATCATCCGAACCCTTGGGGTGGGGTTAAGTGGCTAATGGCAATGTTCGGTGATGTCAACGACCACCGCCTTCTTCCAGCTAAATAGGAAATATCCAGTCACCAACACGCCGTAGCCAAGAGTCTGGAGTTCGGACTAAAATGGCAGAAGGACAAAGGACGGTCATCACCGATTTGGCTGCAAAAGTTGTTCAAGGACTGTAGAGAGCACAAGAAGAACAAGTTATGTACAGTTAATAAACACTATAGAGTATCTCACCCTAAGCCTTCTAAACTCTGCCCAGAAATATTTCTTCCTGTGTGCGACCTCTACAAGTGACCTGTCCCCTTAATATATTCATCTCTATATCAACTTTTCCAAGTAAATGTAGACAATGGCAGGAAGGTTTGAGCGCAGTCACAGGAAACTGAGCCGTTAGCTCTAGTACGATATCACATAGTATTTTATAGAGCCTGTCCATTAAATAGGGGTGAAACACCATTGCCCCCACCTTGTAGAGTCACAGGAAGAAACAATGCCTTTTGAATATTCAGCCAGGAAGTGTTTCAGTGATGTCACTGGTTCCTAGTGAATTGATTGGCTGCAGTCTTGTAGCAGGGTTGCCTTCATTGTATTGAAGCGATAGGTCCACTTTAATGACAGTTTAACCCTCGTATTTTGTTCACCGCCCGTTATACTTACTGTCAGAGATTTGTCCAGCTCTTGTTTCAGGGACGTCCTGGTGGATTCTGGGATGCTCCTTTGTCCCCTTGCGGCTCCCAACCGCTTCAGCGCCCTGGAGAGAAGTGTATTGTGGGTAAACGCACAGAGTACATTACAGGAAACGTCCTGTCCCGTATAACTAGCTGCCATTTGTGTTTCAGCCCAGGACGTTCCTCTGAGCTGTACGATAAGAGCAGGCAAACGACAGTGAGGGAGATTTGGCCTGGGACATCTTTTTCATAGTATAATTGGGATTCAATCCCCTGAACGTACAACACTGAGCAATAGGCTGGCACTTTATAAATAAAAGATATTAATACATATATCCACCAATCCACCGCACCTTACCCAAAAGCACAAATAGATTAAACCATTTAACCAGTGCAGATAGTAAACCTAAAAGCATTCACATTGATTAAAATACAAATAAAATGGAGCTTAATAGAGACAAAGGTATCGCTGTAAAAAATAAACATAAACCACCACAATATAATACAATTGAAACGCTACTCCTAGGATGTTTTCAACCGTCCTTTAACACCTTATACAATAAAGGAAAAAAAACTTTAAAAACTAAATTTAAAAGACGTCTATACAAAAGAGGAGAATTTAAAAAAACGGCTGAAAACCGCCCTATGAGCAGAGCGTTACGATGGTATTACATTGTGGGTTTTTTTAGGTTTATAATTTACTTTGCTAAGTAGGGTAGGCAAGGTGTGCGCCTAGGGGTATAGGTGGATATAGGAATAGTGTATAGGTTTTAGGACCTATTTTCATCGTTCTTTACATACAAATTGTCCCATTTTTTTGGGCATTTGAGTCATATCTCTGGTGTTCATTCACTAATAATACATACCGCGGTAGGGAATACTGAGCGATCCACAGACGAGCAGCTTTCAGGGAGTTGGGCCCCTCATGATACCAGGTCTTTTGATACTGAACGAAAAAAATTGTGGCATAATTAGTTCTAATTCAAGAAATATTCCACTCAAGACTAAAAATCGAATTTTGGGTGAAGTACAAAAGAGGAAACGGTTCTTAGCATTGATACACTGCAGTCCCTGATGGCTGGAACAGTCCAACTACGCAATCCTCTGCCCTCTCACGGCTCTGCCTGTGTCAAGGGTGCGGAATGGGCGGCAATGCCCACAGGGGTTAGAGTGGGTGGCACTGAACAGAACTGCTACAGTCGCTAAGGGAGATCCGGCATATTGCCCACCCAAGGTATGTACAACTGCGGGTTATACATTTAATTCAACCCAAAGCTGAAACATTAGTTGTGTTTGGCGTTACCCCTTAAATATTTGACAGGTTTATGCCCCGGGAAATGAATACATGTATTTTCTACACCCTGGGCAAATAATGCATTAAACAAATCACCAGCTTTATTTAAATAATCCTCCCAGGTGACTGGTTCCGCGTATGAAGCCTGTAATGGTGATGGCCTTAGTGACATGAACGATGCGTGTCCAGCTGCAATCTCCCTTCACACTACCTGTAATGTTCTCTTTCAACATTAAATATTCTCCTGACTCCTATGACAATAAGGGTGATTGTGTAAGGAGCAGTCACAGGTGACAGCCCAGAGTTATACTTGTTTGTAGATTGCTTACATCATTCCAAATGAAAAGCGCTACGAATTTTGCTGGTGCTATATAGATAAATATTGATGATGATGATGGATTACGGGCTTAGAAAGAGATCAATGAAAACACATTATTTTACAAATTCACCACCAGTTTAGAAAATAACTGAGCTCACTCACTAATATAAGTGACCCGATGAGCCTCGATCACGCAAAATTCAGTGCCGAGGCTCCTTCCGCTACAAAAATGCAGGTAAGTCCCTGTCCCACCTCACAGGGGAGATCCCTAGTCACTAGAAGCTGTAGCAATGTCTTATGTTAATCCTACCTCTTCACTTGATGTCTTGCTCTTCTCCTCGTCTTTCTTAGTCTTCTTCAAGGCATCTGTGCCTACCACCGATAGAACGTTTCGCAACCTGGAGAGATAACGACAAAGAAACTTTAACAAAGTTTATATTGGGTAGCACAGTGGCTCAGTGGTAAGCACTTCTACCTCACAGCACTGGGGTCGGGAGTTCGATTCCCGACCATGGACTTATGTGTGTGGAGATTGTATGTTTTCCCCGTGTTTGCGTGGGTTTCCTCCGGGTGCTCTGGTTTCCTCCCACACTCCAAAAACATACTGGTAGGTTGATTGGCTGCTATCAAAATTGACCCTAGTCTCTGTCTGTGTGTCAGTCTTTGTGTGTTAGGGAATTTAGACTGTAAGCTCCAATGGGGCAGGGACTGATGTGAGTGAGTTCTCTGTACAGCGCTGCGGAATTAGTGGCGCTATATAAATGATGATGATATATGATGGTGTGTGTTATTAAAAACTAAACTAATAACTGCAACTTCAGACCCAAAAGTAATGTATTAATCCTAACAAACCAAATGCCTTTGGCACACACAGACTTGCTGGCACCTTTCCAGCTTGGGCTTATTGGAGGTCACCATCCAAAGACATCACTTGTTCTCACCTCTCTCTCCTCTCTGCTGGGCCTTCACCAAACAGAGTTATCGGCTCCCCAAGAGCTCTCAGACAGGCCTTCACCTCCGAGTCATCAGTGGACACATTGATCTGCCGCGCTCGCTTTCTGCGCTCAAACTCTGCAAGGACCTCGGCCTGTCTCTCGTTGATGTGCTCCTCAAGGTCAAAGGACTCTCCTGAGGAACATACAGGATATGTCAGGAAACGCAAACAGGTGGCATCATGTAACGGAATAGGGATAACAGCGGGATATCAAGAATACACTGCCCTAGATGTAAGATAACAATATACATGGAGTGGGCACATCCATGAAGCAGATTATGAATCACAGTGCTGGAGAAATGACATGTTTGTGCCTGATGACCTTACCCCCTCCTATGTTAATATTCCCGGCATCAATTCCGGACTTCACGGCTACTTTTCCTAGCGAGGACTCTCCCTTAGCGAGACGCTCCTTTTCCTTTTCTGCCAAACTACCGTAGAAAATACGGGACTTCTTTACCACGGGAACGCCCTCATCATCCGACATGTTTGGGTCTGTGAATAAATTATAAAACATTACAGCATAATATTAAGAATTCTGGGCAGAACAGCCCAAAAGAGAATACAAGGAACTGACGGTGCTTCTCTTTCTAAAGAACAAGCAAAACCACTATTTGACATATATATATATACACACAAATATATATATATATATATATATATATATATACATACATACACACACATAATATATGAGTAGGGAGGTGTTTCTCTAACAAAGCAGACATAGAATGACTGACATGTTTTTAGACTTGCTTTACAGAAAGTCACTGTGGATCGATTGACTGCACTCTCAACTTTTTGACCTGTTTGTACTGCAGAGGGGAGGTAATACTTTTCCTTTTTACAGAGCTGCAGTGGCAATCAAGGTAACACAGAACAATGTACTTTACATTTATGATTCAAAGTTTCACATTTGGGGCTTAGTGGTCTTTTATATTAAGTAATGAATGTACCCCACTACATCTCAGATGGATAAAGTTGGGGGGGGGGTGGATGTGTCCCCTCATCAGACTGTCAGATACACATGAGAATATAGCACAATGTACAACACAGGAAACCAGTTACTGTGGAACTACAAATCCCAGCATGCCCTTATGCTACAACTGAAGCCTCTGGCCTGCAAAGCATGCTGGGAGTTGTAGTTTGACCACACGCTGCCTCAGAGCCCAGCTGTGCTGGGTCTTGTAGTTCAACAACTGGTGAGATAAAGGTACAGAGGAAAGGGGGGGGGCACCAGCAGCACAAACACCGCACTCACACTCAGAGTGCTCACTCACCCGCTACCTCATCTCACACTCGCTGCACTCATACTCACACATAGTGCTCACTCACTCGCTGAACTCATACTCACGTAGTCGCTGTTGTCAGTCTCCTCTGTGTCTCTAAGCGGCTCCTGCACGTTCCGTGAACTGTTTCCGGGTCACGGGGCGGAAATGGGGATAAATTCCGGAAGTGGCGGTGCATGCCGGGAGCTGGGACGCTCTAGAGGAGGAGGAGAAGTGCCAGATACCGGGAGAGGGGGCAAAATGTGTGTTACCCCAACCCCCCATCATCCACCTACCCCATCCACTGCTCATTACACCCCCCCATCACTTACAACCCCCCTATCTTCATCTCACACAGTGCTGTCTATGTCCCCCCCCCCATATCACCTTCTCCCCATAAACCTACAGCTACCCCCCGACACACCAGACACATCTCCACCATCACCCCCCCCCCCCCAGCAGTGCACAGAGCTGTGTCAGGTTCTCAGTGAGCAGTAATCGGCCACAGTTTGTGCCAATAATGTATATCGCTGCATCTCCACTGTCAGACCCGCAGCTCCCTTATCCTGGTAACACTCTGTGGCCCCGGCTCTGGGGGGGCCACCGTTGTCTGACTTTTGATGCTGCACTCTGAGGGCTCATTACACAGCTACATTATACCATGATACCCTATTGTACAGCTGTGATTATATACCATGGCCTGGCTGGGGGCATCTATGTCTTTAAATACAGCGCCCTGACAAGTTCCATCACATAATCTTTGTATGGTAACCGTTACTCTGTCCCTGCAGAACGTAAGATGCTGCGCAGGAAACCCACCCGCCTGGAGCTGAAGCTGGACGACATTGAGGAGTTTGAGAGTATCAGGAAGGACCTTGAGGTGAGTACATCATCATCATTTATGTATATAGCGCCACTGATTCCGCAGCGCTGTACAGAGAACTTACTGACATCAGTCCCTGCCTCATTGGAGCTTATAGGGGCATATTCAATGGTTTAATATCCTCGCAGCGTTAAAACTATTACCGTTATTACAGTAATAGTAAGCTGCATTTCAGCTCGCGGCTCAGGGAGCTGCGAGCTGAAATCCAGCGAGAAAACTTCCGTAATAGTTTTTACGCACACTGTTACCGTAATAAAGGTAATAGTGAGCGGAGCGCAAGATTTTTGGCGTTTCCGCCAACAATTGAATATCCCCTTTACAGTCTAAATTCCCTAACACACACAGACAGATAGAGTCTAAGGTCAATTTTGATAGCATCCAATTAACCTACCAGTTTGTTTTTGGAGTGTGGGAGGAAACCGGAGCACCCGGAGGAAACCCACGCAAACACGGGGAGAACATACAAACTCCACACAGATAAGGCCATGGTCGCAAATTGAACTCATGACCCCAGCGCTGTGAGGCAGAAGTGCTGACCACTAAGCCATCCTGCCATAGTACAGCAAAAAAGCACACACTGCACTGTACTACAGCGAGCTGCTTCATGTTAATTTCCCAGTGTTGGGCAATAAATAGCCTCTTACTGGGGGGTCTCTTACTGTTTATGGAAAGCATTTTGCCAGTAACTAGAAACTTTACATTTTATCTCCCCCCTGCCCAATATTCTGAGCTAGAACTTTCAAAACAGCAGCTATTTAACAGTGAAACTTGGTAACCTAAAAATGGTCCTGCACCTTATTACAGGAAACGCCTCTAGAAGTGTGCTTCATTTGTAAAATCTCATCTCTGTGAATAATCCCCTAGTTGTAAACAGTACGCAGCCAGACTGCATGGATTATTTATCATTTTAATGTCACTCCTTGGCTTGAAATGATCTAACATGGTAGAACAAAAATGTAAGCAACATGGACCTATTATTTTTTTTTTAAAGTGCAAATATATTCTGCAGCACTGTGTAATAGGGAGATCAAACAAAATTTGATTACAATTCAGAACATAACCAGAGATCATTGGAGTGGAGGCACTTCACAAGAGCTTACAATCTAATAGTCTACCAACTATACGTAATACAGAGAGATACTGTAGTTTATATGGTGAAGGGAGCATTATTAATATTATTAGGAGTAATGAACTGTAGCTTTGAATATCATCCAGTCTCTTCTCCCCCCTTCCTGCAGACCCGGAAAAAACAGCGTGAGGAGGTGGATCTATCAGCCAGCGAGTCGGATACAAACGTCCCTCTAAGCATGGATGCCAAGACTCGCGAGCAGACCATCCATGACCGAATCGGATACAAACCACAACCCAAACCCAACAGTCACGCCACACAATTTGGAAACTTTGAATTTTAGCGACGAGAGACGTGCTGATAAGACTTATTATAGGCTCAATTCAGTTCCTGGAAAGGCAACAAGGCCGTGGACTGTCACAGACTTAACTTATCGATTTCTTTTTAGTACATTGCATAATACATTACTTTTTATATGATCATTGTGCTCATTGTGTTGGCTAAGACGGCAGCTCACCTCTGCTGGCTAGGTTTATATTCGTCACAATACGGGGATGTACAGGGAAGGGGCGATCCTTGTCCCAGGGTTACAAAAAGTAATGACCATGTTGTGTATAATTAAGGACAAAGACTGGGCGTAGGCAACAAGTCCACTCTACGTTCCTTAACTGTAGTTTTTTTTTTGTTTTTTTTTAGTGTAAAGGCGGTTAGTAATTAGTTCCTGGATCCCAAGCCTGAGCCCAAACCACAGCACTTGCCCTCTACCTACACGTGCACAGATGTTAATGCTGGTTTTTAAAATAATAATGATGAATTTATTTTTGTAGTATGACCTTGGAAGGGAAAGTTTAGGACTGGCCTATTGTGAGTACTGGACTGTTCTAAAGGCTCTTTAATTTCCTCCCTATGTATGAATAAATTATCTCCCCAACCAACAATTCATTTCTCTAGGAAATGGAGCAGTGGTATGTTCAGTGAGCCCACTTCTCCTCCTGCCTCTCAAATGTATCTTAGCAGAGGGGCAATGCAGCTACAGATTCATCAATCCCTTTAAAGGGACCATGTGACAAAGCATTAGTGTTTATTTACTACTATTGTGTTAAATTGCAGCAACAAAGCAGACAGTGAAAGTAAGGGACTAATGTGTACTTGATAGATAAAAGCAAATATTGCACTCTTAGTACATCAGCCATATTGTGTAACAGTAATAAATCTGTGTAAAACTTTCCCGACCATGACTAAACCAGAGATATTTAATGAATAGGACAGAACCAATAGCCACAAACATTGATGAATAGCAGTCTTGTGTTGAGTGGATTTATAAGAATGTCTGAATATAGGCCGCTCACTTCTAGTGTGCACGGTGCCTGAGCTGCCCAATTTGACCAAAAGTCTGTTGTTTATAGAACATATCATTGGTTGGGCAGAATGGAATCACAAGGTGGTCAGCGATCCCCATTACTATCTGATTAGATGCTGTTTGCAGTTTGTTACTTAGGCTTGGGGCTTACATCTGCCACTTATGTGGCTAAATTGCTGAAAGATTTGGTTGAATGAAGGAGTTGTACCTTTTGCGGACACGTAAGTGAGCTTGAGGAACTACGACTACTAGGAAATCCCGACTTCCTATTGTCACAGAATTACAAGCAAACAAATTGGCATTTAATCATCCAGTTA
>NC_134410.1:122245113-122412129 GCF_038048845.1 Mixophyes fleayi | reverse complement strand
GTGGCTAATGGCAATGTTCGGTGATGTCAACGACCACCGCCTTCTTCCAGCTAAATAGGAAATATCCAGTACCGGCTCCGGCCGCCACCGCGATGCAGAGATAGGCGTTATAACTCATGAATACCAACATGAGGAAGTAGCTGACCACCACCTGGATGATGTGGAGAAACGTCTGGAAAACATGAGGCAAGCTCACCATCTGTTGCCTGGGGGAGTAGAGGACAAAAATAGGGATTAAAAAATAACTAACAAATAGACGGTAGCAAATAATCCCCCCCCTCCCACCCAATCACCAACATTTTACAATTCACAAAGTGCCTCGTTCCTCTGTGACAGAGCGAAATCCCGGTGAATTGACAGCAGTATTGGTTTAGGCCACCGGATGGCGACCTCCCCTTTAAAAGGGGTTCTGAGTGGATTGCGCCCTCTACGACTGCGCCATCTCTTACCCCACAGTTTTGTGAGTCTCCATCAGGATGGTCCCGTTCGGTCCTGGCACCGGCATGGAGTTATAACGGATACTGACTTGAGACTTCCGAAGCAAAGCTTCCCGTGCGATCTTCAACCCCTCGTACAGCACGGCTAGCAGAAACACCCCCACGAAGGCTCCGGCCATTTCTGGAAAGAGAGAAACATTAGAACACATGAGGAATATACAAAAAAACACAAAACCCAATGAGGTGTTGTAACCCATAGCGACCAATCAGATATGACCTTTCAGCGGTCTAGTGTAGGCACACTTATGAAAGCTGACACCTGATTGGCTGCTATGGGGTTACAACACACCAGGTTATTAAACATTCTCCTTAATTCTTTAAAGGTCCAAAAGATAAAAGTTATCAAAGCAGAGGATACAAGTTGTACTGTAAAGAAAATGGTATTTTTGTTCTGATAATCTGATAAAAAAAGAAAAACCATACGCCTGGAGTCTTACATGAAATCAAAGATTTTCTATATAAATTTTCCACCTTTTGTTAGTTGAAGAAAAAACAACCTTAAATAACATCTTTATTTACAAAGATTGATGCATTTATGTTATTATGGGGTTAAAACTGGGAGCAAAAATGTGGCAACTACAGAGGAAGAAACACAACACTTAAAATTCTCCATCTGTTCCGAGTTAGGGTGGAATTGGCAAAACTGAAAAAACTCCTTCCATAATATAATGATTATATATATATATATATATATATTTATTTATTTTCAGTGCCATCAAAGTTTGTACTATTGTATTACAAAGTGTTACAAACTGACATTTATCAGGAGTGTGACGCTAATGACGGACATAACGTACTTACCTCCGGCTGAATTAATCACCAGCCCAGAGAACAGCAGCTCCACATTCGTGTACCCAAAGTAAAACGACATTGGCTGGAGAGGAGCGAGAAGGATAATAAGAGTTATATCGCTGCACAAAAGAGCCAGACGTACATTGATTGCCCACCTGTTATATTACTGCCATTAGCTGGACTAAGGAAGAGGCGAGAACCTCGTACCACTATCCTAAGCTCTTACATTGCTCCATGCCCCCCCCCCCCCCCCAACATTCCTCTCCCCCCCTCCCCAAGCCCTCCGGTCACACATTTGCAGGATTATAAAGCACCAGCTTCTGCAATCAGGGCAGTGGGATGACCGTCAATGAGAGGAGGTGAATGTATTCCTCTCCATAGGTCACTGCACTCGCTCCAGGAGCTGGTGACCAGAGACGACCATTAGGGGTAAGGGGGGCACTGAGTGGTGGGAGATGTGAAGCATTGCATTGCCTCCAGTGGCAGTAGGAGGTATTACACCACTGTCTATTAGATTGGACGCTCCCCTAACCAACCAACTGCAGTATAACCGCATGCGTTAAACAATATACATGTTTAGTGTGAGACTGAGCTAAGCAGAACTTATCCAGTAGCAACCTACCACTGAAAATACACTATTACATAGTATAAATACAAAATAAGCTACAGTATGAACACATTTGTTTAATGATTTTGTGATTTTAGGACAAAAAATTTCACATTTCAGCTGCTTTCATAGTAGCAAATATAGAGTAGGGGCCCGTAGGCTTGGGGCCCTCCAGAGGGTACTCTGGTAACTTAATGGGCAGCCCGTGCCCTGTAACATAATGAAGACTATTTATACGGAGATCAATTTAGCTCAGAGGCTAATAATACAATTACACACAGAGGCGGTTTTGTGTCCTGGGAAGGAGACACTTTAACTCCCTTGTATTGGAGATATCAAAAATGACACTGACTGGTAGATGTATCAAACCTTCTAAAAATGTAAAAATCAACCAACCAGATTGTAGCTATCATGTGCTACAATGTACTAGATACAAGTTAGCTAGAATCTGATTGGTCGCTATGGGCAACACCTCCACTTTTCCTCTTTAGAATGTTTGAAGACTAAGGGGAAGATTTACTAAAGCTTGTAAAAAGGAAAAGTGGGGGTGTTGCCCATAGCAACCAAATTCTAGAATGTACTGGAGAAATGAGAACTAGAATCTGATTGGTTGCTATGGGCAACACCTCCACTTTTCCTCCTTAGAAGCTTTAGTAAATCCAGCCCTAAGAATCTACCCCTATAATCTCACATATCATTCTGCTGGCCCAGTGAATAACACACGGTTCCCCAGTAGCCTGGCTGAGGCACACAGACGACATACGAGGTGGAACAGGTAAGGTGCCATGCGAAGCCATGAGACGAACCCCCCAAAATCTGGTACCCACCATCATGTGCATGCCGCACCCGCCTCCTCCGCCGTGGTCATGACCAGCTGTGGTCGGGTGCACGTGACCAGCGTGGGGATCAGTTGTGCCCATCGTATGGTGACTCTGGTTCATTCTGGAGGTGCTGTGAACCCTAAAACGAGAAAAGAATAAGCCTTCACCAAGAGTATCGGTCACCCTGTAACACATCGCAGTGGGCGCCAAACTTGGGAGCGTTTAAAGGGAACATCCGAGTGGTTGTACATCCACCTGTGATGCCGAAAAACTTATAAAGATACCGAACAATAGATCATTTACATAGTGACTTAAACAATACTTCCTAGGTGGGACATTTATTACAGGTATTACCCATAATCAGATTATAACAGTAGTAATTTTATTTTTTTTAAATTTAGAAAATGAAAGCAAAATATATTGGATTTTATTGCACAAGATATAGATTGTTTTGTTTGCACGTTTTTTTTTTGTATTTAATATTCTGACTAATTCAAGGACTACGAATATTTCTCAGAGACTGAAGCATTGAGCACAGATCCTCTCTGCCCCCCCAGACACGATTCTCTGGGAAGAGGTCTGTCCCTGCAGGCAGTACAACAGGAACAGAGTCATGTTGTGTTTTGTTAACCCGATTATAGTCTTATCTGATAGAGGGAAAAGGTCAGAGAGCCTGGGGCTGGTGCTCTGCAGTGAGATAGACGTAATGTTGGGGATGAAGAAATAAGGTTTCTTATATGTAATTGTATTAAGTCGATTAACAAAAGCAAATTGTAGCACAATAATGAGATTACGTAGAATGCGTCACCTGGATCTCTGTACAAAGTCACAGTGCGGGGAACACGGTCCTTGTATGTGTGTCCTATCAAATCTGCTATTGTTCTAATGATGCTTTATGTACTGTTTTATTACCAAAACCTGCATAAAGTAGACCTCATTTATGAAGCACCCTGGATGTGTGCGTATTGTGTACTTAGCAAGGAAACTGGCTGCCCCCCAAAAGCTGTCTAACTACTCCTACCCACTCTGCAAACGCTGCCATCTTGCCTGGCAAACCCATGCCCTCTGTTGGAACGCGACGAGCACAGCGCACTTCTCCGCCTGGCATGTGGCTGCTCTGGCAGCTAAACTGCGGCTCTACCTCTCCAAGGTCAGCAACTTTTCTTTGCCTAGTTATCCTTACACCAGTTTTCATAAATGTTCCTCCGTTATTTATTTTCTTTAATGTTAGGCATCCATCCTCCTATTGTGATACAGATATGTCTGGATGGGGAACCACACAGTGCTACATCCTGTCCTACACAATTCAACTATAGAGTGTTACCCCCCACCCCCCCCTTCCAAAGATAACCAAACCCTTCGTTCAGTGCATCCTGTTACAGAACCAGGTTCTTTTATATATATTATTCACACACAATCAGCTAATAGTCAGTCCATAGCCAAGATGCTGGGAATACACACACCCACCCAAAGCTAAAGACGGGTTTAGTATACAAGTAATATGATATAAAGGGATCACACAGATAAAGATGAACTCAGATGTACACAACTCGTTTGGAATTAATTCACAATGAGTCTCTATGAAAGCATTATTAAATATTGAGCAATACTGCAAATAAGATCTGTACACTGAAAACAGATTTATTCCACTGGCGATTTAATATAATATGGTTACCCAACAACTAAGAGCGCAGATTAATCACCGCAGATCATTTCCAGTGCAGGACAAGTTGATATAAGGACAAACTTTTATAAATCTAAGGGTGCATACACGCAGCAGTTATATCCAGGCCGGTCTAATGCTGTGAATGTATAGGAAGATCATCAATCGCCCGAAACCCCCTTCCAGTGTGGTCGCCAATGGCGACGGATGTGCCGTGAGTCTTTGGTTAATCAGATGTTTCCGCAATCAAAATTAATCCCAATCAGATTGTGGTCTCTCTCACGACTTGTTCAGAAGACTGTTAATAGAATGCTCTGAAGCCACATTTCAAAGAAATGCGTTGTGGAAAAAGGGAACTGAAAATCATGTACACATAGGAGTCAAAATATGGGAAAATTGTGCATTGGCTGACCTGGGGCTAATGTGAACAACAGTCGTATGCAGGTACCGGGATCAACGAGTAAGACGTGTACAGCGCGTTTCGCCAATCACATTGAATTCCTTTATATTCTGTAATCTATGGCTTCAAACAGCTGAAATTAGGTCAACTGGACATAAAATTTATACTCTCTGCAGATGTTAAATAAACACATTATAGGAAAACAAAGAATCAGACATATCTCTGGATAATTTGTTTTATACTCATGATTGGCGGGGATGGTGCACACAGACGAAACTGTAATCTTTATCCCGATTGGGCAAAACTGGCCAAAGACGACACTCCCCAATATTGGAAGAATGTGATTAGCTCACCCCCTACACCCAGGTCGTATAAAGCGGACACATCCAGCTATTTTTTGCCCAATTCAGTCTTCGTATCAGCGAAGCGTACAATTATCTGTGGGTAATGAAAGACCTACGACCAAATCTTGTAAATAGTTTAAAAAAAAAAAAAAGACATAATTACAATTTAAATAAAAATGGGATACATTTCTGTCGGTCGGTGGTCTAGAACGCGTTTGAAAAGCCTTGTGTGCTTTAGCAAACAGGAGGGAAGAGTCGCTATATAGGATAATACGTCCATATTCATAGAAATTTAAATAGAACTTTATTAAAAGGAAGTGCAGATAGGTACATAAAGTGTGACAGGTATTTCTTTGTGTGTGTGTGTTATTCTAATTATCACTGTGTGCGTGGCAGTTACGAACAACTTAGTGGCAAATCATCTGCCTGTGCCCTGCAATTAGACACATGGTTCTATGAAGAAAATAAAAATATAAATTGCTGTGTGACATTTATACGACAAACTGAAATGTCCTGCAGAGAAGTATGTCACAAACATGACCGACTGCCCCCCAGTGAATGACTTCCACAGTGCAAAGGTGCATTAATCAGAGGGTGTATGTCAATCTGCTTGTGTGCCGGGGTCCAAGTATATCCTGGGACAGAACGGCTACAGTACCATGTACACTCTGGATACAGATATAACCTAATAACTACATTGCAGTTATATCCCCAAAAATCTAATGGGATTAAAGAAAAAAAACAAAAAAAAAAAACAAATTAGTCCAAAAAAAAAAAAATTGCGAAAAAACATCTTGGAAGCAGATTTGTAAATACTGTTTCAAGTTCCTTTAGTTATACAAAGCAACTTTTTGCAATAAACTAAAATCAGTAGCTTATTTAGATCAGATCGCTTGTTATTTTGTCTGACTTTACTCACACAAGCTGCATCTTCCAGTAATTATATATATATATATATATATATATATATATATATATATATATATATATATATTTATTTCACTGAGGCACTTGGTAGGAACAGCTACAATAATCTCCATTGAACAAGAGTAATCCGAGTGGGGAATAACGAGCACAATATTAACGGATAGCAATAAGAGAAGTAACCCAGCGAGAGGAGAGTGTTTGCAGAGAGCACGCTAGCAGGACTCAGATAACACTCACATAACTACCGGAATACACAGCACAGCGAACAATTCAGAATAATTCCCAACGGAAGCAGGAACAGACTACAACACGTGTACTCACCTGAGAGACGGTCTGATGTCAGATTCCCCAGGACGTCAGGATAAATAGAAAGAGTCAGCGTTGGTTTATAACGCTGCTCCGCTCAGGGGACGTCCTTCCTCAGCAATCACGTGATCATCACTTTGTGCCTAATTCATTAACTTCTGTCTGCACCAAGTGACCTATAACTACACGTCTACAGATAGCTATAAAATACTGCGAAATGCATAGGAGATAATGCTCTCCCCTACCGATAATTATATGGATGTTAGAAGTCACAGATAATTCTGTGACCATACAAAGGCACAGGCTTGTAGCTATTTAGACCAATCACAGGAACCAAAGGCGATTTCTAATATCCATATTAGAAACATTATTCTCAGTAAGAGGTGCGTTGGTCCTTATGATAGACAAGTTTTCCTCAGGAACACCGAGGTCAGGCCTTGGTCAACCTGTGGCTCTCCAGGTGTTGTGGAACTACAACTCCCAGCATACCTTGCCAGCTAACTGCTGTGGCTCCGCTCATACCACTCTGCCCTATGCTGACATCCTCTGTCACCTCTGTGGGGGCAGAGGTCAGCTCTGGTCTGTTTTGTAGCAGAGGTGCATTATATGTAATAGCTGAGCATTATAATACAGTGCTGCTCGGGTCCAAAAACAAAGCATTAGAGCTCTACGTATGTGAGCACGGTGTACAAAATCTTAGGGCTCTACGGAATAACTTATATAGCGTCCTAGTGCTACGATTTAGGAGCAGAGCAACACCTAGGGCTAGATTTACTAAACTGCGGGTTTGGAAAAGTGGAGGCGTTGCCTATAGCAACCAATCAGATTCTAGCTGTCATTTATTGAGTGCATTCTACAAAATAACAGCTGGAATCTGATTAGTTGCTATTGGCAACGCCTTCACTTTTCCAAACCCGCAGTTTAGTAAATATACCCCATTGTGTCAAATTTAGGGGCAAGTATAAAATATATATATATATAATCTCTCTAAGATGTTAAGTGGATTGTTTTGCAAAGTGGAATCAATTTTATCTGTACAAAATTAGAAAGAAAAGTGGTCTATCAATGTTCAGTAAAACATACAGAGAGATTGCTATACATATTTGTATTGTGTTTGTATTTGCACCAAATAATCACATTAGAACCAATTTCTTTTTTTGAGGCAACAACAAAACATAGTATTTACCAAATCATAACTTTTAAAACACAAGTTTTAAATCGGGAAACACAACTCTATAAAACTGTTTAATATGAACAATGTGTCTACATGATATCTCTTTAAAAATGACATTTTTGGGAAGCCACCTCTTCCCTGATATGTAAAAGCTTTGAGCTCCTGCGCACGAGATCGGCTCAGACATTCCCCAAAAGTACACACTACACGCTAAGAGTATGTAAATATACTTTGGCAGAACACAGATTCCTTGGGTCATTTCCTTGTAGCGGTGATGAGTGCTGGCACCACACGTACCCAATTTCACAACACTATGAGGGACATTAATTTCGGAAAGCCAGGAAACAGTTGGTGTTGAGATTATAGAAAGGGGGGGGGGGGGGGCAAAATGACGCGAATCGCGTCATTTAGGCTGGCAGTTGCAGGATGCAGGAGACTTGCCTGCTCTCCCGGGAATCCGTGAGACCGACCAGAGTTTCAGGAGTCTCCTGGACATTCCGGGAGAGTTGGCGGGTATGGTATTATTTACAGAAGTTTATACGTGTATATTCGCGATACTGTAGTCAATAGAGAGTCTTCGATAACACAAGATCACGTTCCGGGTATATTACAGAGCTTGACGCTATATAACGCCACTACCTGTCCACATGCAGCAATCCTGCATGGTCTTATCTATCTGGGATAAATGCTATTCAATATGCGGTTATTGACATCCTACATTACTTACAGATAAGTGGCAAGAACCATTGTTATCAGCGTGATCTTTCCAGTGTCAGCAATACATTATATATTACCCTACAGCCTTTCACACACTTGGTTTATAGCAGAACTAAATGACATGGGTGGGACGTGCCCCTTCCCAGCTCCTGAAAACATTCACGGCTGCCTCACTTTTCTCACTTGTGGCTGAAATTCCATTCATCATCAATCACTTCCTCACTACCGTGTATAGAGCAACACAAAATTGCACATAAGACGACAACTAGCACAGACGAAGCCGACGGAGGGGACGCTGACGTGATAATATACCGCTTGTGAGGCCTTACTCGCAGGCCTGTCCAACCTGTGGCTCGGCAGGTGTTGTGAAACTACAACTCTCAGCATGCCCTGCCAGCTATCAGCCGGCTATCCACTGGCAAAGCATGCTGGGGCTTGTAGTTTCACAACACCTGGAGGGCCGCAGGTTACCTACCCCATGGCTAGGAAAATAATTTTGAACATTTAAAACTTTATTGTCCATAAAAAAAATACAAAATGAAAAGCAGAAAAACTCTCCGAGTCCCAATATCTCTCCAAGAATTGTGTGGAGAACAGGCGCGGCACGTCGTACAAGGTCTACCCATTTACAATCTTCACAGAGGGATCGTTAGATGTTCAAAGTCTACAAAAGTCTATAAACATAAATAAAATCACTGCTGATCAGCAAAACTCCAACCTCACCTTATAGCAATATGTACTAATCATTAACCGGAACTGATAGCAAGGCAACGTTCCACTTTTCCTATAGTCACAACAGTACGCAAACAGGATTCAGGTGTACCTTAGACTTCCCGGACTGGTCAATTGTTTTTATTATAGAGTTTGGTCCTTGTGCAATGGAGAAACAGATCCCGTGGGTGTACTTTTATTTAACCTCGCTAGAGAACAAACAAACCCACAAAAATGAACAGACAGGAAGTCTGATGTACACAGGAGAAATACTTCCCCTCATTAAACAAACAAAAAACCTCCATAGTTCTGTCAATTTAATGAATATTTTTCTAAACATTTGTGAACGTTACATATAATTCAAATACACCATATTACTTACTGCCATGTTCCGCCAACGCCTATAATATTCCGCGTAGGCGGACAATCGGAGGCATCATGTGATCCGCGGCATCTGAAGAACACCGCATCACTGTGTGTTTAAGCTTAACGTACTGCCCTCCACCGGAGTTCTTCTTAAATGGGCCTTTAAAGTAACTAAAGAAGCGGGGAGGAGGGACTCTGGTCTCCTGATAAATTATATAAAAGACGGAAACGATCGTGTAAATCCAGACCTGAAGGTAAAGACACGCCATCCGTGTTATATAGGGAATTGTAGCCGAGATCGGAGAGGGAACAAGGAAATAAAGGATTAGACGGAAGTACTGAGCGGTGTCACAGCAGATGCCAAGGGGATGATTAGGCGGGCGAGGTTCCAGCTCTGGGTAACAGTTACTTCATGCCACGGCCTGGTGACTGCTCGGTGGCAAAGGTGTAATTAATTGCATAACACACTGCGATTTAAGTTCAAACATTTTTCAGGGTCATCAGCATCAACCTTCCTGAATCTTGTGGAGGGACAGCTCTTAATTAAATTATGTCATTTGGACACTAGGAATAATCATCTACCTTGCAAGATAAGGCCGTGTAAGTCCTCAGTATAAGCTGGTGAGAAGAGCCGGCTACAACATTCAGATTGCAGCCCCTGTAATTTCCCAGTTATTTCAAGCTGGGTTTTTGCCGTGTCACAGAGCATCCCAGTCAGAGACCCCGTTCACACCGCACCTTGGACGCGGCAAATTCCCAGGTAGAACGTGTTTATACCGAACACGGTTGAAAAACCCGGGTCATACTGTTCACACTTCAGACAACCAGAGACTGACACCCGAATAACCCTGCACTGACCCCCCTTCACACCGAGCCTCGACCCGGGTCGTCAGAGCTCGCCCCTGCAAAAACCTACGTTTTTTAGGCAGCATGAATGCCTCTGACTGTCCCCCTACGCGGAATATTATAGACGTTGGCGTACCTGACGTGGCAGTAATACGGTCTATTTTAGTGTAACATGCTGCATTGGGTTAAGTTCCTCTTAAAATCCAAGTTACTTAAATTGGAATTATACGATAGTGACGTTCACAAAGGTTTCGAAAAATATTCATTAAATTGACAGAACTATGGAGGTTTTGTTTGTTTAATGAGGGGGAAGTATTTTTCCTATGTACATCAGACTTCCTGTCTATTCATTTTTGTGGGTTGGTTTGTTTTCTAGTGAGGTTAAAGAAAAGTACACCCACGGGATCTGTTTCTCCATTGCACAAGGACCAAAATATATAATAAACACAATTGACCAGTCCGGGAAGTCTAAGGGGGGTTACTGACAGTAGCGTCCCAGGAATTAAAGAGTGAACTGTAGGCCGTGAAAACTTGGGATAGTCTCCTAAAATGTAACCAACTTCTTTGGCTGGCAGGACACGCTGAGACTTGTGGTGCTGCAGGCTGATTACTTTTCAGCGACAGGGCTTGTCCTCTAGATCCAGCGCAGCCCACACAGAGCGACCGTTGTTCAGCCTGGCTCGCAGTCGCGACTGCTCATTAATTTAAGTTATGAGCGTTCCTGCTTGTTCGCAGCCAGTGACCCAGAGAGTACACCATGGTGACAGATTGTCAGCCCTGTGCACGGTAACAGAGGATCCGCGGATAGAGCCCCTTACTCTCTGGGCTTTATTTGCTGTCGTTCTGCAACAGGTCAATTCAGAACTTTAGACTAATTAACGTCATGCATTAGAATTTAAGGGGTTTCCCGCCCTTCAGACAACTTTAATTTTTTTTAAAATTTAGTTTCCTGTGTTCTTCAACAGTATTTCTCTCGTATAGACAGAGTCCCCCCCCCTCCCTTCTAAACAGCTCAGGGCTTCTCGGTGGACACAATTCTATAAAGTGCACAATGCAGAGCTCAGCTGTGTCATAACCAAGGGCAATGGACCAGCCAATAGGGATGGTCTCACACTCTGCTAGTAGACACTGCAAGTGTTAATGCTCAGTGCAAATCTGCAAAGCTCCACCGTTTTCTTGAACGACAATGAACCTGGTGTTATTGGAATAGAGTGGGTTTGCAGGATAAAGTGACAGATCAGTGGGAAACCGATCAGCCTCAGGGTCCTCCCCCATGGTGGATGGGGTTTTGGGGACCCTTGGCTCTCTGTGGAGAAGATACCTAGGAGTTTCATCCAGGGTACTGTATAACAATGACCATGTTGGCTAAACACGAACAAGTTGAGAGTATTTCATTGCAAATCCACTGATCCTTGTTATAGCAATGCACTGATTTCTGGTGCAGTAGGCATATGTTAGAGAAAATGTGTTTTTGTAGTAAAGGAAATCCCACACTAATTACACCATTTCATTTGTGAGTGACCAAGACATCTTTTAGCCTGCATGCACAGGAGGGGGTCGTTAGACTTTCATCCTGTGTCTTATAGCGAAAGGAAACCTAACAGCACGTCATTTAGGAAATCACAGATTGATAGAAGTTTTGTTAAGCTTAAATTGCATTTAAATCCAAGTTAAGAGAACATATTACATCCTGATGCTAATCAAATCATTGAATGTAATATCTCAGACTACATGGTGCCATCTAGGAAAGGGGGCTGGTCTACCCCCCTGCCAACATGTGTGGCAAAAACAGTATATAAAGAGCAGTGTTTGACCATGTAATGTATTATACCATCTGAACTTCTGGAGATCACTAGTACCTCAAACTAGTGTATAATGGTGTTTGGAGCAAATAAACATCACTGCTTAAGGATTCTGCCTAACGTCTACTACCTGCTGTAACCAACAGATAAGAGCTTACATTCTAATCAGTTCCCCGACTGTCCTGTGTTGAACCCAGCATCTCTGTGTCAACGCTCTGCCTGCTACCCAGCAGTCCTGATCCATAGTAAGGCAGTCAGGAGGTACCAGCCAAACGACAGCACAGGTTCCATGAAGAAGCCCAGTGGTGCCAGCGAGATTCTCCTACTACTAGTGCACAGTTGGCGAGTGTCGGGTGGCAAGGTGACACCAGTAAGTGTGGTCAAGAACGTCCCTTTGTTCCTCCTACAGACCGGGTGGCAAATTGTTTAATCAGAGATAAGAGAGAACAAGGGGTTTGGGTTAAACACTCCATCTGGCCAGACATAAGAATATCTTGTCTAACTTATAGAACAATTAACATAAATACACCCGGCGCAATTACATACATTAACCAACTCCGGTAAGCAGACGGGACTCACACGCGTATAGTAGGAGTGCAAATACGGAAATGGATTTGGAAGGGTTTGTTGTTTGCTTGGAGGATAAATTAAATATCATTCACAAACTCCAAGCGGCTAAGTGTTCACTCAAGACAGCGCTGTCTGTTGTGGAAATAAAATGTGAACATATTATATGTCCCATCGTTAACTAAAGAGGTTTCTGTGCTAGAATTATGTATTTACACACACACACAGCACGTGGGTGGTCTGCTTCCTCTCTTCTCGTCCCCATCCTCCGCCCCTCTAAATCAACGTCCAATAAGAAATAAAGTACATCTTGTTCTGTGACCGTTCACAGAACTCTGTACAGGTTTTTTTTTTAAATATATATATATTTAGATAAATGGAAAGGCTTTAAATAACGGTGCCTGTGCACCTTGAACAAGTAACGTGTCTCACTTTTATAGTTTTCCAAATGAACAGAGATCGGGCAGTATCAGAAGCACAGTGTGTTGCAGTGTTTCTCACAGCGTAACACCCTCCCCGGGCTTTAACCCCGGTCTGACTGACTGTCATGTGAGTAGTGATCACATGACCCTTCCTTGCCAATTCATCATACTGCATCAGTCAAAACAGTGCCATTTCTCATCAGCATTCCTTATGGTAGAATAGGCTGTATACAAATAAATGTGATTATTAATAATATTTAGAACTTCACTTAATCACTCTTTACATAATATTAGCAGTTTGGCCTTGTGTTGGAACCCCCAGCAATCGCTGTATCTAGTAGGGTCCCATGACCTCTACCAATGACCTTTGGTGCTATTCGGATCTGACACAGCGGCTCTAAGACTTTCAATTGGAGACAATGAGTTGGATCTCGTGCTTTCAATGCACCAATTTAAATTAATATTTAAAGTTGAAAAATCCCTTTAAGAAAAGCCATGACATTACTGGTTATAAATAGAATGTACATAGACAGCTTAATGAGCTTTAATTTAACTGCAATTCTGAGAGGGGTTGGCTCTGCCAGACCAGTTTACAGCAAAGATAAGGTTAATTAAGGTGTCCGTACACAAGACGATCCCAACCAAAAAAAACCTGCCACGTCTGCGTTTTATTTGGTTATACATACACGCAGTCAACGACTGTAATCACAGTTCACCCCAAAGAACATCATATAGATCCCGATCTCCCAAAGACCCAGCGGGTTTGCAGTCAATCAGGTCTAAAAGCCGGATGGACAAGCTAAGCACCAGTACTCTGTCAGTACCATCATCATTTATTTATATAGCGCCACTAGTTCCGCAGCGCTGTACAGAGAACTCACTCACATCAGTCGCTGCCCCATTGGAGCTTACAGTCTAAATTGCCTAACATACACACACACAGAGAGACAGACTAGGGTCAATCTGATAGCAGCCAATTAACCTACTAGTATGTTTTTGGAGTGTGGGAGGAAACCGGAGCACCCGGAGGAAACCCACGCAAACACGGGGAGAACATACAAACTCCACACAGATAAGACCATGGTTGGGAATCGAACTCATGACCCCAGTGCTGTGAGGCAGAAGTGCTAACCACTGAGCCACTGTGCTGCTAACCACTGAGCCACCCCTGCAGCTTCGGGATGGGGCTTGTCCATTAAAACAGGCCTTCAGCTGGAGTTCTGGGATGACGGATATAAACACAGTTAGGAATACTGCCAAAATGGAACGTGTTAGAAGCTGGCGTAATGACGACTAGAGCCAAAACAAATGTTATACCAAATATTGTAACAGCCAAGGCCAACAGCCAGGGCACAATGTCCATCCTATCAGCTGTACAAATACGTGGGGACAAATACCCACTCCCCCAGCCTACAGACACCATGCATTGTCCAGGAATAACTCATTGCAACATTCAAAGAAATTACTGTCAGTGACCTCAGAAATGTTCTTTGCAGTATGGGGGATTAGGATATTCTCATACCATTACTCTGTGCAGGCTATGGAGAAATTAAGGCGTTCTGTCTACACCTCTTTGCCTAATCTCTGCCATATTTTTAGACTTTGAGACCCTGACCTCACTCCAACGGAGATCACACTACGCACTCACTAATATCTCATACGCCACTTACCGCTAGGCCACTCCCCTTTGCCATTATATAGCAAGTCGGTTTATCAAACTCGAATATGATTGGCTGGAGGGCTCAGGGATGACATAACAGGGCGAGAGCGCCTTTAAAATGCATCTGTCACCTACATATGGCGGCAGCAGCCATATTCCTGAGAATGCCACCTATCGATTCACTTGAAGGCAGTGACACAATAAGGAGGCATGAGGCATAAGTGCATGAGGTGGAGGTTTTCTGCTGAATATATGGAGCCTCCCAATCTTTACACAGCTTTTTATACGCACACAGCGCTACGCAATTGTCGACTCTGACAGACTGGTGGACATTTACCACAACTGGTGCAATGGAAAAATTATTCTGTTGCTCATAGCAACCAGAATCAATATTGTACAAAGACAAATCAATATAAACATTTTATTGGTTGCTGTGGGTAAAACTACATTTTCCTGTGCACTCGTTATTACATAAATATCCCTAATTGTCCGAGCAAAGGAATTCCTCAAAGTTGCAATATCCGGAATCTTCCATGTGATCTGTATGCAACTGGGTACAAGTGAACAGAGGGCGCACAATGTGTGTGACAGTATCAAAAGGCTGCACAATGCACAATACTGTCATCACTATATACACAAAACACGATACAGAACAATCCACAATGCTTCTAGATAGGACACCACAATCAGCACACGGACTGATACAGACATCATCTGTGTGCGGCTATAAAGGTTATTCTGTATTAAACCACACTGGAGGATTAATTTAAATTAAATAAGCATTTCAACATTTTTTCCTTGTAACAGGAATACCACGTAGGCTTGGCACCCTATACACTTTAAAATGTACCTTTGACCTACGACGCAGGTACATTAAACAGCTGACAAAATGGCTACTGCAGTGGCCCGTAATCCTCAGGTAAATTCTCACAGTCAGCTCATGTTTGGCTGCTGAAAGCTGTAATTACATGTTGCAACAATAATTATAATTAATACATGTGATTAACCTTAATGAAAAAATAAATAAATCCGACAACCTGTACTACTGGCAGACAACAGCCCAAGCTATTATTTGCCAAATCCCCACCGTCGGCACCAGTGTCTGGGGGTTTTCTCTATAAAGTATTTTTTTCATAATTATCTCAATCGCTGTGAAGTGAACTCTCCCAATGTATCAAACGAAGCTTTAATCGCTAACGAAAACGGCGCTGAAAATAGGACGAATAACTAGACAGATAAACGCTAATTGCTGATGCGTCGCTCTGGTTGAGTGAAAAATGGTTTCACCGAAACGCAATGTTAGTAACCGCGGATTGCTGAGGATTTTGGATCCCTTTAAAATCGATTTAGCAAAATACTATTTGTAGATAAACTGAGGGATGTTCATTGTTTCACCATTATAGCAAAGATCTAACTGCATTGTCTGTTCACGCTACGCTAAAGCGCTACGGAATATGTTGGCGCTATATAAATAAATGATGATGACCACTGCAGCAAATATAACATATAACATGTTAATACACAGTCATGTTTACCAACATAATGACAAGGTGATTAAGCTAAAGATCAATATCTTATACACATACAATAAAGTGCACTTATTAGAATACAATGCCCCCCCAGCAAAACACTTTTCACAACTTCAGAGGTTCAAACGCTTCCTAAACTACCAAGTTTTTTTTTATTTTTGCTTTAAAGACTTTATTTTACACAAGGCCAGACAATTATCAAACAGTCAAACTACAAACAAGCCGGATAATTAAGAAAAGATTCTTAAGAACACAGAATAATGACAGCAAGAAATAGCAAATAACAGACGCCGCTTAAAACCAATTAAGGGGGGTGAGGTTAAAGCCTAGGGGAGAGTCAAGTTTTATTTTTATTTAAATGATTAACTAATGCCCCCCCCCCGGACGACAGAAAATTGCGCACGCAATTGGCCTTTCTGTTTTAAAAGAATATTTGTAGCATTTTGCTGCTTCATAGAAGCCTCCCAATAAAAACGCTCCAAAAAATCATAAAATAACCAAAACGCTCAAACGTGCCTACGAATATTTTTTGTTTAAACAAACGCCAGCGTAGAAAATGACTTATTTAAATACGCTTCATGAAAAAACAAATATACATATAGCTTCACAGTACAAGCTTATGCCCAAAAATTAGACCCTATCCCATTCACAAAGATTTCCTAAATACGTGGCAGGACGGGCCCTCCTAAAACGCAAACACAGATGGGAGTTGTTATGGCTGAAATCTTGGACGGTTGAGGGGCACCTTCCATACGGGGCAGCTGTGCAGGAACAAACTCCAATTATTGGCACAGACCTGCTCCCTCCCGCCAACTTCCTAATCCTGGGTGACCTTACTGCCCTCGAGCAGTGGTTACCCTGTGATCTCCAAAGACATACTGATAGGTTAATTGGCTGCCAATAAATTGACCCTAGTCTGTGTCTGTCTGTGTGTGTGTGTGTGTGTTAGGGAATTTAGACTGTAAGCCCAATGGGGCAGGGACTGACGTGAGTGAGTTCTCTGTACAACGCTGCGGAATTAGTGGCGCTATATAAATAAATGGTGATGATTATCTGTCCCCTTCTGTTAACAGCTCAATGAAAAATAACTTAAATACAGCTGGGCCGTGTTAAAGTCTGCCTGAGATAATGGGAGTACCTCTGTTTTTACTTTGCAAGAAAGTCCTACAAAATGTGAATCAAAATATGATGCAATATTCTGTAATGTTTCTTTAGAACCAGTTACCTCAATCAGTGTCTGATATTGAGGTACAACATACGTCCAAATATTAAATAGGGAAATGACCAAGCTGCTTTAATTCATATAGACTTTGATGCTGGCGTTCAATAGGCACGTAAGCAGTGAGGACTAAGTACAAGGACGAGGGTGAATAATAAAAATAACTATAATAAACAAAGGAAATATTATAGATACAAACTCAGCCGTGAGTAGATCAATGAGCAGTTTTGCAACACACTGGCATGAATCGACGGCAGGGATTGGCACAGGAGCATGCGGGGGGACGAATGATCATTCCACACATTGCAATATGTTTTTACCATTATGTCTGATTAAATTCAATCTGGATTTTGATTGTGGGCAGCGACGTTTATTGGGATCATGCAAAAAATTGTCCCACAGTTTGGTCAATAAGGAGGAAAATGATCAATAAAATTAGATTTTGTGAGGTGTCAAGTTCACATTAGGGGAAAAATTGGGAACTATGAACATAGTGTTGCAAAGAGGCCAAATATTACTACAGTAACAATGAATGTGAGGGGTCCCCACATTATTGCTGTATTAAGAGGTGATATAGGTGAAACCACAAACAATTTTGGGCTCACCAGGTGGTGGGAGGGAGTAATTAAAGAGTGACCCCATATTACTCCAGTGTCTCATCCCACATAAATCTTGTGACATGGGATGATGGGAGGTCATATGATCATACATTATATTCTTCCTACTGATAATATACAGATTGGTTTATTAAGCACTAGAGCTCTGCAGAGCATTGCTCTGAGCAGATGTTACCCCAGTCTGCAGAGCATTGCTCTGAGCAGATATAGTACTCCAGCCTGCAGAGCATTGCTCTGAGCAGATATAGTACTCCAGCCTGCAGAGCATTGCTCTGAGCAGATATAGTACTCCAGCCTGCAGAGCATTGCTCTGAGCAGATATAGTACCCCAGCCTGCAGAGCATTGCTCTGAGCAGATATAGTACCCCAGCCTGCAGAGCATTGCTCTGAGCAGATATAGTACCCCAGCCTGCAGAGCATTGCTCTGAGCAGATATAGTACCCCAGCCTGCAGAGCATTGCTCTGAGCAGATATAGTACCCCAGCCTGCAGAGCATTGCTCTGAGCAGATATAGTACCCCAGCCTGCAGAGCATTGCTCTGAGCAGATATAGTACCCCAGCCTGCAGAGCATTGCTCTGAGCAGATATAGTACCCCAGCCTGCAGAGCATTGCTCTGAGCAGATATAGTACCCCAGCCTGCAGAGCATTGCTCTGAGCAGATATAGTACCCCAGCCTGCAGAGCATTGCTCTGAGCAGATATAGTACTCCAGCCCGCAGAGCATTGCTCTGAGCAGATGCTTTACCCCAGCCTGCAGAGCATTGCTCTGAGCAGATGCTTTACCCCAGCCTGCAGAGCATTGCTCTGAGCAGATATAGTACTCCAGCCCGCAGAGCATTGCCCTGAGCAGATATAGTACTCCAGCCCGCAGAGCATTGCCCTGAGCAGATATAGTACCCCAGCCTGCAGAGCATTGCTCTGAGCAGATATAGTATTCCAGCCCGCAGAGCATTGCTCTGAGCAGATGCTTTACCCCAGCCTGCAGAGCATTGCTCTGAGCAGATGCTTTACCCCAGCCTGCAGAGCATTGCTCTGAGCAGATATAGTACCCCAGCCCGCAGAGCATTGCTCTGAGCAGATATAGTACTCCAGCCTGCAGAGCATTGCTCTGAAGAGATATATTACCCCAGCCTGCAGAGCATTGCTCTGAATAGATATATTACCCCAGCCTGCAGAGCATTGCTCTGAAGAGATATATTACCCCAGCCTGCAGAGCATCTCATATGCACCAGATCTGGCTTTCTTGTGACCCCTAGTTACACATACTCGGTTCCTGCAGATAATTTCGTACAGGTACTGTAGTCTTCTATGTGAGCCGACACTGACATCACTACACTCACACTCACACTCACCTGTCCTCCCGGCCGCTCTCTGCCCGATGTCACCTCGGAGCTCCTCACACAGTGACCGAGCGCCGCTGACTGACACATCCGCCGACGAGGACCCGCCCAGCGACGTCACCCCGGGGGCGGAGCTAATATATTTCCTTCAATGAATCCTCGCCAGAGCCCCGCCCTCTCGCTGTCACTCAGCCACAGAGTCCGCCCTCTGATTGGCTGAGCGCAGAGAGGCGTGACCCGCACGGCAGCCGTCCTCCTGCGTTCCAGGAGGGCACTCGGGCGCCACGTTGCGGTGGCTGCGATAGATTTACGTCAGAAGCCGGCTTCTCCTTTACGGCAGGAGGAAAGAGGAGGAGGAGGGCCGGGGTGGGGTACAAGGGGGTCAGCTGACAGCCCCGTGATTGTCAGGCGGCCCCGGAAGACGCGGACACCGGGTGTTTCTCCCGGCACCTACCGTACTAGGCCGGCATGTTCGGGGCAGATGAGGAGGACGGGGACTTCCTGTCCCCCACAGGAGGGTGAGTGGCCCCTGGGAGAGGAGGGAGAGCGCTGCGCACACTGCAGGGGTGCAACTGTCACCTCATTACCACCTGTCAGTAAGAGAACACTCTGTCAGTAAGAGGTGTAGTTTTTCTACCTGTCAGTAAGAAACAAATAAAGATCAGTAAAAAAAAAAAGCAAAACACCATAGACAACCTGTCTTCTGCTGTAGAACTACAAGTCCCAGCAAGAGGATAAGGGGACATTATTTATAATAAATCTGTTCAATGATAGGGGGGAACCATTTAGATTGCAAGCTCTGGTGAGCAAGATCCTCATGCCTTGTGTTACAGTGCTTTGTAAATTAAGGTTAATTAGAATGGAGACCAGAGCTGTAACTAAAGCTGGGTACACACTACAGAAATTTCCACCAACTTTTTATGCCGAGCGATTTTACATGTGATCGATGGTCTGATCGCTCGGGCCATGGACTGCATACACACTAGCCTTGTTTAAGGACGATAAGGGAAGAGCAGACGTCCCTTTAGTGACTTTTTACAGCCATGTTGTCGTGAGCAATGACTGTAATTTCGTACTCACTGTTGTGGATCGGTCGGAAGTTTATACACACTACACAGCGGAAACGAGATTGGAACGAAAATATTAAACGGTACAACCAACCAAAATGAGGCGACAATCGTCCATTTGGGCAGACTTTCCACCATCGTGTCACTGCACACACTGACCCGACTTTTGAACGAGCGGTCGTATGTCGGCTGATTGAGCCGATTATTGGACGAAAACAGTGTAGTGTGTACCCAGCTTTAGAATTCTAGCGCCTGGGGCGAGAAAGACTAATACCGCCCCCCCCTAGCACTCAATTTCAACCAAATGAACCTAAAATATTCCTAAATTGTGCCCCCCCTTCAGCTTTTCGCCCATCGCAATTGCCCCTGTCGCACAGCCCTGATGGAGACAATACAATCAACCAATGGGAGGATGGGTACATACAGCGGCTGGCTGGCAAAGTGTAATCTTGGGGGGCAAGACTTGGCTTAATGGTCTATTAGGAACATTTTAAAGGAAAAAAATGCAGATGGCCCAGCTCAAGGTAGCCCACTATGGAATCGGCCGGGGGGGGGGGGGGGCAAGGTTCCCTTTGTTCCCTCAGCCCGGCCTGCCCTTGGGTACATAACCATCCAAGTGTTCCAGCTTTTTTTTGTTTTTTGAGACGGTCTCTATAAAACTAAGATTTTAGTTACATCGGGGAGACCTGTGAATTACATGAGTAGATTTTTTTTTGTTGACTGGTGCATTTGCAATACTGAGCATGTACGATATATACAGTATACCTGTATTTATATGGACATATTCTGTCCCTGTACTGACACACTTTCTGGGGTTAACCTTTCATGATTTGAACGAATTACCAGTAAGAAGTTGCATGAATAAGTCAGGGAGGTAAAAAGCAGAAGTTAGGAACAGCCCACAAACTTCTCCATCATTAAAATGTCTGATGCATTTATTTTTGCTTAATTTATAGTCTTGCACTGGGGGATCTGAACTCTTGGCAAACTAATTTTCCTAGTATGAGCAGCTTTGAGGCCTGTAGTTGGTAGAAATATTACCTAGCAGGATGCTATGAAGTATGAAAAGTGGAGGACTCTGCAGTAGGTTTTTTGCACACCCATTGCCCACTAAAGCAAGGGGTACTGGGTGTAGAGTTCCCCTGCTCACCTGCTCAAGTGTAAACTAGCAGTCACACAGTAACAGGGAAACCTACAGCATAAGGTCCTCCTGTCATACTGGGAATTAACACAGCCTAGTCAGGGCAGGGCTGAAACCTCTGTGGGGGATGCCCAAAAACGAGCGCACAGGCCTCCACCCACAAATATACCAGCCCCGCTCTGTAGACGATCCCTTCCCAGCACCACTGGGCTATGGGCACCTGGTTAATGGACAAAAAAATGGCAAATTTACCACACCAGTAGTCCCAATATAAAGTTATTGGGTCCTTAAGATCCCTGCCATTATACAAACATAATTGTTTTAAAAAAAAAAAAAAAAAAAGTCTCATGACCCATTCACTTGTATAGTCAATTTACTGAAAAGAGTTTCTATATATAATGCACCACTCCATTGAAAATAAAACATTCACACCAATTATTTTTCGCGTTAATATTCTTATACAGTGGCTGAAGTTGAATCCATTGTCTCCAGTTTCCATTGCGGGGAATTTATAACTCTATGCTATGTGATATATATATATATATATATATATATATATATATATATATATATATATATATAATATATGAACTTTTTCTACAATCACTCCATAGTGAAGCCATTTTGTGAGGTGACCTTTTTGAAGTGAAGGTCACGTTTGTCTAAAATCTAAGGAAAGTCAGAGGACAGGCCTGAGGAGATGGATGGACAGCCCCCTAGTTAGCGGTTCTTAAACCAGTGTCAGATGATTTGTATTAATGTAATTAACTTAGATCGTAACCCAGACATCCTGATCCCATCACACGCTGCTCTCTCTCGGCCTGGGGAAGGAGATGGGAGTTAGCTCTCCAGCGTTCTGCCGGTTTGCAGTTACTTCTGCAGAGAGGTGACAGATACCACACATGCCTGTCGCACTACGTAACCATTTCGTGTCATTGGGGAACTGAAGGAGGAAAAAAAAAATATCTTATAGAAACCCCCAAGCGGCATGTCCCAGCCATGGAGGACAGACTATCTGTGGCAAGAGAACCACGGGTCAGTGCGATGTCCGATGTATGCGTGCGTATAGACCAGCCATCTTGGCTAACCTGTTACCTCTGATTTAATGCACATTAGGGAGATTACTTAAGCTGGTGCATAGAGCAGTGATGTGTTGTAACCCATAGCAACCAATCAGAAGTGAGCTTCTAGAGTAGTCTGACAAACATAGAACATGCTTATTGGTTGCCGTCGGTTACAGCACATTTTGTATTATTTGTTAATAATAATAATGGTTTCTTACATGTAAGTATATTTGAAAATACATATATTGTTATGTACATGATTAATCATTAATAAGCATTCTGCTGCATTTCATGCAAACTCTGCCACTGGGGGGCGCTGTTTCTATAATTTGTTTAGTCTATTGTTTAAATTTCATTATTACTTCTGAATGGTTTAAGTTAAATGCAGTTAAAAATGTATTCTTTTAGTATGGCGTCATCCTGATACACAGTAAGGTAGCCTGCAAAATGTATTTTGAAACCTGTTTGTAGTCAGTCAGGTTTCCCGTGAGTGTAAGTGAAGCGCGTCGGCATACCCTGTCGGCGTATCTTCTTACAAATAAAGTTTGTCATGTAATCCTAGTATAATGAATGGTGTTTATTTCCTGCATAGGGCCAAGCTGGCCTCGCTGTTCGGCATGGACCAGACGGTTTCCGCGCAGGGGAACGAATCCTTCCAGTACACGGCCCCCAAACAGCCGAAGAAAGGACCCGGGCCAGCCGGTGAGAGCATCTCTGTCTCCTGACTCTTGCTGTGAACCCCTGAAAACTAGGGGAGGGGTACTGAATAGAATCTTTGAAGCAATTGTGTTAAATGGCGGGGGGTGACAGGATGGGAGGCAGCTGTGTGGTTTCCAAGTGATCTCCGGTTTGTCCTGACCTTTCTTTACTCATTTGCCAGGTACTAAATCCCCCAAGCCCCCTGGAGCTGCTGGCCCTGCGCCCTCCGTGCTTTTCGCCACAGCCGTTCATGCCTATAAATAGTAAGTTGTGTCCAGTTCATTTTCTTTTAGAGTCCCGGGGATTTACTGTCGGCAGTAAGAGAGTTAAACCACGTACAATATTAATTTGCCATTTAAATGTTCATATAAGCCCTGTATCAACTCCTGTATCATGTAGAAATAGGTTCAACCTTTGTACTCCCAGTGATGGAGTACTTTATCTGTACGCGGTTTACTGCTGAAACCTCATCTCAGTGACCTGCAGTCCACTCCTAGAAAGGGTTACTGGTCTCTAGCCAATCGGATGTATCCGTGATGTCACATGGTACTCATGTCCATGAGCATCTGTCCACTGCACGCCGTGGAAGCAGCCATTTTGTGGGCTGGGCCAAGGAGAGTTCAGTGAATTAGGAACTAGTGACCTCTCTGAGGTACTTCGTGAACGAATATTACTGAGATACTGGTTAATAGTAAAATGTTACTCTGCATTCTCATGAATATTACTTTACACTGCAAAAGGTCACAAGTGTGTTGTTCACAGTAATGATGGTTTCTTATCCCCTCACACTTAGGGCTGGATTTACTAAACTGTAGGTTTGAAAAAGTGAAGGTGTTGCATATAGCAGCCAATCAGATTCTAGCTGTCATTTTGCAGAATGTACTAAATAAATGATAACTAGAATCTGATTGGTTGCTATAGGCAACACCTCCACTTTTTCAAACCTGCATTTTAGTAAATCTAGCCCCATGAGTTGCTGTTGACATTTGATTAACCGAGCCAGTAATTGAATGCAGCCTGCAAAATGGCCGCTTTCACTTGTTGCGCAGGTGATGTCTGTATGTTAAATTAATCTTAATCAGCTACCGTGACGTCTGCGGCGATCATGATATTTCATGAATAGTCAATTTATATCTCACTGGTGTGGAAAACTCTCACCTTGTTCTTTGTGCAGTGTGAACGGGCAGTACGCGAAGCAGGGCAAATTTGGGGCGGCCGTTCTGGGTAATCACGCTACTAAGGAGGTGAGTGGACTTCATTCCCGAGCTGCGGTGTTGCTCTATGTCACCGGTGTCTAGCATATTTCTACAACATGACGTGATGCACAAAACCATCATATGTGATTATTAATTCCAATATTCATCGCCCCTGCGTTGCGTCCAGTGATTTTGCTTCACTCGCTGACCCCCCCCCTCTCTGCTCTGTGTCTTTGCAATTCAGTACAGGATCCTTCTGTACGTCAGCCAGCAGCAGCCAGTCACAGCGGCCAGGATACACTGCGGGTTCGTGTTCACGGTAAGTACAGCCTCACGGAGCGCTTACCAAGTCCTATGTCTAAGTTTAAACTCTAATTCTCTAGGCCAGTGAAGGCTAACCTGTGACACTCCAGGTGTTGTGAAACTACAAGTCCCAGCATGCTTTGCCAGCTATCAGCTAGTTATCTACTGGCAAAGCATGCTGGGGCTTGTAGTTTCACAACACCTGGAGTGTCTCAGGTTAGCCAATGCTGGTTGTCATGAACTAGCTGCGATGAGACGTCCTCACTGCTTCATGTATTATGTAAACTACACACTAACCTTGACATTGTGCTTATGACAATGAGACATTTCCTGACTTATGTCATACCTTGTATTTTTATTTTATTTAATTTTTTTTAGCAGGAACGTACAAACCCAATTTCTCAGTACATCAGCCCCAGGTGTAGCCTATTGCACACAAACATGTGTCCTATGGAATAATATATGTAGGTCAACCGGTACAAAGTTAACAATGACTCCTGCTTCCGTCATCTTCCTAATTTGCTGTCTGGCAGATAACTGCATCGGGAAGTCACTAGATGCGAATGGCCCTCTCCCTTCATTTGGGTATTGTGCTGGTTAAACTGGCTGAGCCACTTGTCTGTTTACACTTTGCAATAGATGATGAGACAAGATCTGATTTTAGTGCTGAAATGTTTCCTTGTTAGGTGATTTAAGAGCCGGAAGTAACGGGGTAATGCGTATTTACCTCTACTCTACTGAAAAGTAACAGCACGTGTCAATTTATAGGATAGACTAGATTGTTCAGCGGATACGTGTGTTTCAACGGACGCGTTAATGATTTCGCTCTTCAACAAAGAATTGACAGTGATCAAATATATTTCCGGCACGAGAGTCCGTTTTTAGAAAAATATTTCCTAAAAGGGCGTCTGGCCGAGTTACTTTCCTATTTAACAAATGTTTTGTTAGAATATTCTTATTTACAAAGTGTTAATTTTGTATTTCCTTCCACTTAATTTAGGCTTATTTTATTGTCTTCATGTTGCTGTGATGTGTCATCTGTGTTGAAAGAAGATGCTTTATTTCTGTGATATATTGCAACACAATATTTTGTCATCCAATACTGTTGCATCATATCATCAGCTATTTATACAGCACCACTAATTCCGCAGCGGTGTACAGAGAACTCACTGACATCAGTCCCTGCTCCATAGGAGCTTACAATCTAAATCCCTTAACATACACACACGCAGACCGAGGGAGACTAAGGTCAATTTAATAGCAGCTAATTAACCTACTAGTATGTTTTTGGAGTGTGGGAGGAAACCGGAGCACCCAGAGGAAACCCACGCAAACATTGGGAGAACATACAAACTACACACGGATCAGGCCATGGTCGAGAATCAAACTCATGACCCCAGTGCTGTGAGGGAGAAGTGTTAACCACTGAGCCACTGTGCTGCACATATATTAAGGAATAGAGAGAATCAGATCTTGCTGTGTCTATATTAATGAGAGGCTGTACTTTAATCTCTTGTTATTCTTGAAGAACTAATCCTCTAATGAAGCGAACAGCACATAAGATGGTTATTAAATCGATTCCAATCATTTTTAGTCACTTACTGTCACAGTTATAATTTAAATTATTTTGCTTGTTTCTTTCTGTTTCAGCAGAAAACCAATTTTTTATGATTCATAATAAATTATTTATTCTAATAATCTATTTACCCCAGTGTGAATTGCAGTTAGATAACCATTTTCTCTTACTGTGCAATGGATTATAGGTATTTCGCAGTATCTCCCTCAGTGCTTCTATTTATACTGTGTACCGATGATCATTATCACCAGTATGAGTAAATTTGGAGCCTGGGAAGAGGGGGATATAGTCTAGATTTTGTCCAGGGACAAATCCTTGTCCTAGGGATTGAATCCTCATATTCTAGAAGTGGGTGGTGACTTATATTGTCCGTTTGAGGGGTGCGAATTGATAGTGGGGTCCTTGTGTCTTCTGACATCTACAGGTCCAGCTTAATAACTACGCCGCCTTCTACGATGACCAGAGGCAGAGCTGGTCTGTTATGTTCGAGTCGGAAGCCGCAGCCGTGGACTTCAGTAAACAGGTATTGTCCTCCACTCACGACTGGACCCCAGTGACACCTTAGTACTGTATAGAATCTGCTTCTAAAGCGCTGTATTTAAACCATAGGGCGCCAACTGTCATATTTATTTTTTTTCAGTCTAATTCTAAAAGTAATTAAATGGAAAATATAATTAGCATAAAGAAATGAGTCTGATAAAGCAGTACGTGTTATCTCTATTAGATATTGGTATATTGGTGCATTATATAATTGAATGACCTTTTATCTGCATCTAAGAGGCCTCAGCGTGTCGTTCTCCCGACAGGTGTGCATCGCCAAATGTAACTGCGCCCCCTCCCTGGACGCCGTGGTCTCCCAAGATCTGACACCTGGGGATGGGCCGGCAGCGGACGTCGGGGACTTGTTGGAAGTTGCGTACACGGGATGGTTATTTCAGAACCAAGGAATTGGACAGGTACACAAGTAATAATAAGACAGTTTTCAATGACTAATAGCTCAGAAGACCTTTCCCTTCTTCCATCCGAACTCGCTTATTGGGGTATCGCAAGGATCTGGGGATAAACTCTAGGAGGACTGCAATATCCAATCCTGGGTGCCAACTACATTAATAGTAATAATTACATTTATGTATATAGCGCTTATCTCTCAGTAATAATTTTAAGCACTCCATAAAATACATGGGTGCAGGAAACAACATAAGATCTGTTATATTATTAAACTGATATAAAGGGGAGGATTTGTTGTACTTACTGTTGTACAGTGCTTCTCAGTGCTGAAGGGGCACACAGACTGTCCCACAAAGGGATATTGGGTCTCTTGTAGCAATAAACTGGGGGGGAGCAGGAGGGTTCTTAAGCAGGGGAGGAGTTTAAAAGCCCCGCCTACAAGGAGCGGAACATATCTCCTTGTCTGTGTCCCCTGCTGCATCGGAGAAAACGATTTAAAGACAAGTAGAGAAAAATCCAATTCCTCCAACATTTGAACCCTGTGTTTCTGTAACTCACATTTCCACATTTACTCTGAAATTTTCTGCTTTTCCGTCGTATTTCTTTTCAGATCTTCGACTCCAACTTGCAGAAGGACAAATTCCTGCGCCTGAAACTGGGCTCCGGGAAAGTCATTAAGGTAAAATAACGTTCATCATGTATCTTGTATTTGAAATAGAGCAATCTACTGATGTCATATAATAGTTACTATGAACAGAGTTCTCCTAGAAAGACCATTTGTGTTTCACAGACTTTATTGGCTTAGAATTTATTAAGCTGTTTGTGACCTCTTGCTTCCTCTGTATTGTTTTGCTTAGAATTTAATATTTTCCCCAATTGTAATTCTGTGAGTGCTATTGCTTGTATTACTTCTTTGCATTGTAAATGGCCACAAATTTTGAACACTGATTTTCATAAAGTTTTATTATACCTATCTCGCGCCCTCCCCTCGGCTCTCCCTCTTCTCCTCTCTTTGGCCAGGGCTGGGAGGATGGAATGTTGGGGATGAAGAAAGGTGGGAAGAGACTTCTGGCCATTCCGCCGGCTCTTGGTTACGGTTCTCAGGGATTTTCCGGGCGGATTCCGTCTAACGCCACCCTGATCTTCGAGGTGGAGGTGAAACGGGTGAGTGACTGCGCCTGCCTTGGTTATTGTACTGTTTTTATTTATAAATGCTTTTGTTTTCTAATTTGTAACTATTTACTACTTTTTTTTTTTTTTACCTATCATTGCCCCACATGCTTCTGTTGTTTGAAGTGTCACAGTGGAGGCAGCCATTTTGTAGTTTGAACTACTATTCTACTTATTCTACCTCACGCCTCAGTGATGTTTCTATTTACCAGTTAATTGATGGTCTGCATTTTCAGTAATGTTGGTCACTAAGTGCCTCGTGCCTCACTGCCCTTACTAGTTCCTATTGATTTGTCAGCCTGCTCTGTCATGAATGTTGGTGCCTCATGCCTCAGTAGCGTCACTCATTCCTAGTGATCTGACCCCCTTCCTCTTTTATGTTGATTGAGGACGTAAAAATGTCTACCTGAATAGGTAAAATGTAGACTTTAAATGTTTATATCGCTGTTGGAGAGAGTTTTGGACTTTATATTGTAATACTACTTCTCATCCAGTGGAGGGCAGTCTTGAGTTTATGGAAAATAAAGTTTCATGTTCTCCTCTTTGCAGATGAAACAGAAGGATCTGGGAACTGATAGACAGAGCACCGGCTCCCGTGATTCCCCGGTGTCCATCACAGACAGTATCCCCCCTGAGACCCTGCTTCAACCACCAACATCTGTGCCACCCAAACCTGGGTAGGTCCTACAACCTGCCTGTTCGGAGACCATTCTGCATGTCCCATGGATTGATCCAGTATGCGGGGTGTAATGTCTCCTCCACACCACTAGGGGCAGTCACTGTTACTGACTGCAGACTTATAACGTATTGGGTTATAATATGCACATTTATTTACAGTAATAGATGATCAGTGCCTGCTTGATCACAACTGATTTCTGGTAATTCTTCCCTTCTCCAGAGAGCCGGCTGTCCGGGCCAAGTCTAACTCCATCAGCGAGCAGCTAGCAGTAAGTGGGTCAGGTCTACACTTACCTTGTCGCTGCTGTAATAAGCTTATCTGAGTTCTTTGTGATGTCTGTGTACCGTTGGAGCCATAACTTAAAATTTTAGCGCCTTGGGTGAGAAGGAAAGTTTCCGCCCCCCCCCCTAACCCTTAATTTATGAGTATTTTGGCTTAATTTGATTAAAATTGAGTCTGTCTATGAACGTGTTGGCACATTGTGGATATTTCTTGATGGCTGAGTTTTCTCGTTCCTCAGAATCCCGATATGGCCAAAGCCAAACTGATCCACAGAATGGCCAGGATGGGGCAACCAATGCTGCCGTTCCTGTCTGGAAGCTCCACGCCGCAGCCGGATTCCAGTGACTCAGAAATCGAGGTGAGGTGGCTTTGTTAATGAGCCTACCGTGGACGGTCCCGTCCAATTGGCCAATGTTGGCTTTGATAATCTAGTGGGTGTGGCTAACATAACCTAGCGCTTGTACGGGTCATATTGTGGTATGATCTTGGTTAAGACGAAATAAATAAAAATCTAATGGCGGATTATATTTTGGAGTCTACTGACGGGGTCAGATCCTGCACATGGTTTAACCTATTGGGAACTTGCCTCTGTGGGTGGGTGAGAGTGTGAAATCCCAGGGTACCTTTCTGTCCTACAGTTTCTGTGCTAATTCCCATTAGAATACTTCAATTAGAGATGGGTTATTAAAAAGAAGGGTGACTGGTTTAGCCTCCCAAACCTTGTAGTGTTGGCTAGGCATTGCGTTCATATATAGTATCCTTGTAATGTGGGGTCTTGTCTCTCGCGGTATCACGCGACATGTTTGATACAGGTGTCGATGTCCGTCTGAGCTTCTCATTTGTAGGAATGGGGAGTTCACGTGGGAGGGGCATTGACACCCGATCAGCCGGCCAAGCGTTTAGAGCGGACAGCACTACAGCGTAGGATAAGAGCTGTTGGTCAGTAACTCCCTTCGCTAACTCTGGCAGCCTGATGTTGCCTATGCAGAGTAGAAGACAAACTGTTTAATACGGACGTCCACCAGGAAAAGTCATGTCTGAGATGTTGGGTAGATCAAACTCCTCTTTCGGATCCTGGAATGCATTAAAAATCCTGTCCTGAATTAATTGGCCAAGATACTTAATCCCGTGTCTCCACCACACCCCATATTCAGGGATTAGCATTAATTTGGCTAAATTTTTAAGCCTTGCGGGGCTATAGTAGCAGCTATACAACCCCCGCCCTGGTCCATGTGGTTATAAGTGTGAAACTTGTGCTGCCATTTAATAAACTACAAGCTAGAACAGAGGCATCGCACCCAGTCTGTGAGATATTGCTGAGTTCTCCAAATAAGAGTAACGTTCAGTCTGACAAAGAGGAGATTATAAGTGGCGGATAAACAGGCATCTGGTGATATAAAGACCTTGCGCTTTCCTACACGTTGTCGCGCAGGAGTCGTCGTTAGACCGCGGTGGTTGTTCTGGCTTCGCCCACCCGATGCCGTGTAAATAAATACAACAGGGGCTCAAAATCAATAATTGATTCCTGCACTTATAGCGGAGAATTCTCTTTTTGCAGTAAAATATTATTGTTCTTGCTGTAGGACCCGAATACCCAGCGGACGTCTCCACATCCCGCTGCTCCTCTACCTGTTCGGCCCTCCCCACAAATCAGCCATACCCCTGTCACAGCTCATATACCTGCTCCAGGTAATTATTAATATAATAATCATCATTTATTTATATATCGGCAGCATACTCCGCTTTGCTTTCTAACTGCAGGTAATGTGTGTGCGCACCTGTTACTGATCCAGATCATTTTGAAAGTAAGAATGTTGAGGTTTGTTACAATATCAGGTGGAATTCCTCAGTGTCATGTCTTTATTTAATTTTTTTTGTGTCCTTTACAGTCCCTCAACAGCAGCTAGTGCCTGGGCTTCTTACCCCATCGACCGCCCTGTTACCTGTGGGGTCCATCCCCTCCCAAGCCCATTCGTTAGGGTCACCGTCTGGTTTCCAGGTGAATACAGATAATTTGACGTCTCTTTGGGTCTTAAAATGTAACAAATATAGATGCCGTGTACTATAATGGTGTAGTATTTACTATAAGGGCATGTACGACACCCTAGTGGCAGATCTCAATGTCTGCAGATCACTCTGGTCCTCTACACAGAGCCTCAGGGAAGAACTTTCTCCTAAATTGCTACAAATACACAACAATTGCTTATGACAGATAGAGCCCTGGGGGGAAATGTATCATGCTTCCGATATTGGGCGACTCTGATGGCAGACTCGCAGAATATCGTTGAGTTGCCGAAGACAGATCGTAATACATTTACCCGCTGGAGTCGACCCCACCCCCGACCTACAATAAATTATCCGTCCTGCAAATCTTGTACAAATTCCTGCATGACATGTATTTTATTACCGACTGAAATCTGTGGCCCTAAGAGCTTGCAATCTCTTGCAGCTCTAATGCAGGTTGAGTATTTGTATCATAGGAACATGTACTGGAAGAGACAGGTAGATGCGTTCGGCACATAAAACTGATATTTGCTGGAGACTATGTGTATAATAAGTGTTTATAATTCTCTTTCAGCCGTACACTGGAATCCAGTACACCTACCCCCAAAACCCCACTGCTGCCACCCAGCTGCAGCCTGTAGCACACGTCTACCCCTCTCCTGTGCAGCAGACGGCTTCCTATCAAGGTACAAAGGTTTTTGTTGTTGAATAGATGGATAGAATTTGTTGCCGGTAATGGCTGTAGTGAAATTACGAGAAGGGTTTGTTGAGTTTCCTTTTACAGATAATATGCAAAAAAAAAAAAAAACCGTGTTTTCTGGACAACAGACTTTCAGGAATTACAATTCACCCGGCAGCTCTGAGTTGGTGCTTTACCCACTGGTGAGCGCTAACGGGAAAGAAACAGTCTGTCTGTAGGTAGAAATTCTGTTATGGCATAATCCTCCATGGGTGAAGTAGTAAGTCGAGTTGCCATGTGAATGGCATTTCTCAGAAGTCTGTTCTCCTGAATATGGGTGACTTATCTGTAATACAGGTGTAGGATCAACAATCTGCATACGTGGGCAGCACGGTGGCTCAGTGGTTAGCACTTCTGCCTTACAGCACTGGGGTCATGAGTTCAATTCCCGACCATGGCCTTATCTGTGTGGAGTTTGTATGTTCTCCCCGTGTTTGCGTGGGTTTCCTCCGGGTGCTCCGGTTTCCTCCCACACTCCAAAAACATACTAGTAGGTTAATTGGCTGCTATTAAATTGACCTTTGTCTCTGTCTGTCTGTGTATGTTAGGGATTTAGACTGTAAGCTGTAACGGTGCAGGATCTGATGTGAGTGAGTTCTTTGTACAGCGCTGCGGAATTAGTGGCGCTATATAAATAAATGATGATGATACATGACTTACATATGGTATTTGTATGTGTTGTATTTAAGCCTCAGGTGATGTCACCTCGTTCCTGATGACGGAGGCCCGGCAGCACAGCACTGAGATCCGCATGGCCATCAGCAAAGTCATCGACAAGATCGACATCCTGGCCACTAAGGTATGGCGTTCCGGCGTTTCCCCATCCGTCTCTTCCTTTTCCCTCCCCCTTTGGTCTCTCACGTCTTCTCATGTCGTCTGTTTGGGCAGGTGGACAATTTGCCGAAGGAGCACGCGGCTGGGGCTTCTCACCTGCTCCCCGGGATCTCATCCATCACCATGGAGAGCGCCATGATCATGAATAATATCCAGCGCATCGTTCAGGTGAGGCGATTAAATAAATAATGTCCATCTGGTGTTGTTTCCAACACAGAACGTTAGTTGCTAATTTAATAAAGTTTGTAAACAGGTGTTGATTTTTCTTAAATAAAATTGATGCAAATATAAAAAAAATATATAGTATCTAATTAATTATTCAATCCTTAAATTTATGTAAAAAGCAACAAATGTTTGTAAGAGCTTCTGTGAGTATCTGTAGCAGATTTCTCTTCACATCTTGAAAATGCAGTTCTAGTGGATCGCTTCCAGTAATATAACTGAACTGTGTGTAATAATTTTTGCAATAAGCTGCACATAACACATTAGTCATCCAGTAGTAACAATGAACTTTTATATGCTGAAATAATAAAACCAAATGGTGTTAGAAGTGGGATGGGGTCAGGGCAAACAGTCCCCAGGCGGCATAGCAGTGTGTTTGTTAACCAGAACACCCCCCCCCCCCCCCCCCCCCAAATCATATAACCCCCGAGAGAGCCAGGTATTGCTCTGGGGTCTTTTTAGATGAAAACTTACAACCTCCATTCAATAAGTGTGTCTTGGGCTTTGTGGGATGCAGTTATGGGGCTAGGAGCCATGTACTTGGGTTCCTGGCCCCCAAAAACTTTATAAACATTGTTCAAATGTCAATACCTGGAATATCTCCAGAGACCTGCAACCAAACTTCAGCACATATCTTGAGACAGATGCAATCATCTCCTTTTAATCCCTTACTTTTATTAAAGACTAAAACCGTGTATTTAATGCACTCTATAATATAGTTTAAAGTTAACATTTCACAAGGGAATCCCATTAACAGCCTTTGATAGCAATTAGACGGTTTTCATTAAAAGCCAATAACGTAAATCTTTTATCGTGTCAGGAAAACGAGCGTCTGAAGCAGGAAGTGCTGGACAAGAGCAGCCGGATAGAGGAGCAGAACGGGAAGATCGGGGAACTTATTACCCGCAACCAGAGGTAGAACGGGCACGGTTCAGCGCCCCCTAGTGTCTACAGAATAAAAACTTTTACTGAAAATAACTTAAAGGGTAACTCCAACTTCCGAGTTATAGTTCAGGCTGATTTTTTTTTTACTTTTGTTGCTCTTGGATATGACCTGTAAGCTCAGGTCTGTGTGTTGGATACAGTTGTATCTTCAGAGCAGAACTGTTGCCATGTCTGAGGCCAACAGACATGACCTAATGTGAAGGTGGAGTTCCCCTTTAAATTGTTTTATTGACTTTTACAAACATTTATTCCCTACCGCGACATAAAATGACATGGGAAGTCTCTGTCTATTGAGGATTGCTCATTGCTACCATGTCATAGTGTGTAATATGTCCATCTACGGGCAGGTATGTGGAACAGAGTAACATGTTAATGGAGCAGAGGAACGACTCTCTGAAGGCCTCAACCGACAACACGCAAGCGCGGATGCTACACGCCATGCAGGAGAAGGTATGTTAGCCTTGTCCGCTATAATGCTTTCTGACTTACTATGGTAATGGTTGGCTCCACTCTGGGAGAAGACGGTTGGCTTGTTGTGCAATCTCTTCTCCCGTTGGTTAATCTCCGCGTGATGTCATGGCCTCTTGCTCTGTGCTTGTGAAATGATCATTGGTGGATTACGCAGCCATGAGCTGGGCCTGGTATGTGGAGATCAGTGCAATGTCTAACCTCAGATAGAATACATTCGTTATTGGCACCCATTAGTGAGCCCCCATGACGAATAACAGAGTTACGAGTCTTTTGTCTCTCCTTTTGCATTCTGATTCGCTGGCCTGTTCTCACTGTCGCTGCTTTCTCTTTCCCAGCATGCCTTGCACATGGATCTGGGCAGGTACCAGGTGAGGTCATTAAGGGTCTCGTTCTCATGCGCTCTCTCTCCCCACTACTCATTTTACTAACTTTACACATTTTTCTAAAATATTTAGAACTGCTATAATGCACAGAGTGCATATAATAATAAGCAAAAACAAAAAGGAGGGTGTTCCTCCCTGACCCTGTGCACCTGTGAGAGTGTATTAAATAGTGTGCACAGCCTCTTCAGTACACGACAACAGGGATGCCAACGTAGAACAGTTATGCCTTAAAATTCTTTTTACCTTTTTATTAGACGTAGATACAGGCATGTTGGTTGGGTCGGTGCCTGAGCTGGTCATGCAATTACCGGTTCCCTTTTGCAGGCTAAGGTGGCGGAGGAGCTGACGGCTGCAACCGGCCAGGTGTCGCGGCTGCAGCTGGAGGTCACGGCCTATCAGAAGAGGCAGATGGATCTCCAGACGCAACTCGGAGCTGCTCAGCAGGAAGCAGAGAGGTGTCGCGCGGAACTGAGCTCACTGCAGGTGCAGCTGATAGGTGAGTGCACACTCCACTCCAGGCAGGGAGTGCGTGGTTTAGAACCTTCCAACATGGCACACGGAATGCTCCAATTATCTTTTCTGTTCTTCAGAGGTCAAAGAAACGTCGGAGCAGACCAAGACCCGCGCCAAAACAGAGAAGGAGAGCCGCCGTAGCATGGAGCTCAGACTGGCAGCGCTAGAAGAAGAGATCTCCGACGTAAAGGTGGAGAAGGGGAATTTGGAAAAGGTGATTTGACCTCGTCCTGTGTCCTCTTCTTTGGGCACCGGACCTCCTAAGATTCAAGTTGCGTTTTCTCGCTGATGTTACGGTTTCCTAGAAAATTGATTGGCTGTATTATCATGAAAATTATGGTTCAGCTAATAAAATAGCTGCCTCTATTGTGTAACGTCAATAGATGCAGATTACTTGTTAATTTTATTAGAGCATCATTATCTAAATTTCTCTATGGTGGTTTCATGTTGTCTTGGGCCAGCTTCCTGTTTAAAAGAGACATCTGGCCAAAATGTTTCTTTTACAGTCTCCCTCAATTGACAGAACCACAGAGGTTCCATGTCGGAGATCCCATGGTTCTGGCAAGTCAGCTCTGACCGGTGTACACTAACCGGTGTATTCAATCTGGAGAAGCAGTGTCCTCTGGCAGTGTTGTGTTGATCCAGAACAGTAGAGATCTTGGACCTGGGGCCACCACAGTTCTGAGAGGCGGATTAATTGGCAAAACCAAAATATAGTGTTGTGATCGGCTTTATGCTGTGTGTGCATGTTCCTACGTTAACGCAAATATTTTGGCGCAGAGTTTGGCGGAGAGAAAGCGCAAGTCCCAGCAGGAGCGGCAGCGGGCTGAGGAGGAGCAGGAAGAGTTACGCAGAACCTCCCAGGAGGAGCTGGAGAACCTCAGGCAGCTCCTGAAGAAGACACGGGATCAGGCGTCCACGGAGCAGGTCAGTGGGAGTCAAGGTTGTCTAATAGGCAACATGTTCTCATGGGACTCTCCTGCGGTGGTTAAAAAGGGGAACAACATAAAGAAATGGGGGTGTCACTTGACAGATTGGGGTATTCATGGATTAATAGTCGGTTTTAAATTGGGGAATAAGAATTGGGTTTGGAGGACAACCATTAACACCTGACTCCAGATTACAGGTCCTCCTATAATATTTGATGACCACACATTGGGATGGTGGGCTTACATCAGTTTCCCTATCAAACCCAGTCCGATTTTGATATTTTAGAAGAGGCATTATTAACGTAATAATAATAATACAAAGTCGAATTGGGTGGGTAAATTTGTGAGGGCCACATTCATTCCAAAGGCGGGGGGAGGGAGGGGGAGAAGCTAAACAGTTTCCCCATTCAGATTACTCTTTACTTTCTTGTTACGCTTATTTTAGGCTACACTTCTATTTCTAAAGACTGCATTTGTGTTTTAGATGAATGCAGTGCAAACACATTAAAATCAATAAAACACCAAATTAATCTGCTATATTATGAAAACGGTTGATGTTTAGAAGGTTTTGGGGGACTGATGCGGGAGAGGGCTGGATGTAGCCCCCAAAACGTCACTTTGCCATACAGTACTGTTGTTTAGAGGGGCCGTGCTCTGTAACATGCAGCTATTTTGTAGGAAATGAGCAGATTGTGTGACCAGATCTCCGTGTGTTTAGTAAAACTATTTGCTGACACTTGATGCACTTCCTGTGTCGCCAACAATCTCCAGTCAAATATCAGCTTCAGTTATCAGTTTAGTGCAAGTCAGACTTAATTCGCTGACACGGGCAACAATATTTTCTCACAATGTGATCACAATGACGTTTTACAATTATCACTGTGCGTCACTTGAGATCCTGAGACTTTTCAGCAACCTGAGAATCAAAGTCTGAACACTTTGAGCGGTATATATAAAAGCCGCTGTACGGCCATGTGTGTGGGCAGATTGAACGGTTATCATTCATGCTTTTCTGCGTATGATTAAGATATGAAGCTAATCATTGATCTGTGTGTGGTTTGATCTTGCAATTAAAATTCATAATGGGATGGGGGGGGGGAGGGGGGGATTCACTTAAAAACTGATGTCATGTGTCTCTGTGGACTGTCCCCGGATACATCCGCGGCCACTTGAATTATCGCCCATAGAATAATCGTGCTTGTGGGAACCTGAGGCGAATATTTGGATGGGATACGTCTAGATTCTTTTAATAAAGCTTTTATTTTTGTCTTTTTAAGCTGTCGTCCTCCCGGGACCGTGATGAACAGCAGATGTCTGAGCTCCAGGGTCAGGCTGCGCAGCTGCCGGCGCTTAAGGAGAAGGTAATTCCTCCGACGGGATATATTCTCAGAACAATGGGAGAAGTGAGCGGGGAATATGATTAGTCTACCTCCGTGTGATTACCGCTTCTCCAGAATTATACCCCTACATTTCCTCTGCTAGTTCCCCTTTCATTCAAGTTCAGTCAGAATATATTTTATTTTATCTTCAATTTTTCATGATTTAAGGCAAAAATAAACGTGTTCATTTCATTTGACGTGGTCGTCCACTTTCATTTAAGATTGATTTCTGCTTCCTTTACTGAAACCCTTTTACAGGTCCTTGTTTCACCTGCCTGTAGGTGTCGCTCTAACTGCCCCCAAACCCGTATTTCCAGCAGTAATGACTCTTTGGTGGAAGCGGAGGATACTGAACTAAAATTAATGTCCATAAACAAAGTTTGGAGAGCCAGGAGGTCACACTACACGGTGGAGAATCCCTTTTATTTTCTAATTTTGTCCCCTTCCCCAGTGCGCCCAGCTTCAGGGTCAGATCGCGTCTCTCACTCAGCAACTGCGAGAGGTCCGTGCCAGAGAGAAGGAGAGAGATGTTGAAAAGGACCAGACAGAGGAGGTGAGTGATACAATGTTACACAGTGTTCCGTAACTCATGGCAACCAGTTAGATTGCAGCTGTTATGTTAACAAGCACTGTTCAGAAATGAAAACTAAGCTCTGATTGGTTGCCGTGGGTTCCAGCATTTTTCACCAGGTTATTCAATAAGTCCCATTTTAAATGTAATTTTTGTGTCCGTACCTCATTTTCCTCTATTGCAAATGAAGTGTCTTGGGTTAAATCCATGTTTCAATCTTTATATTGTTATGTGAAAGCAATGTGAGAGTACCGGTATAATCACTGACGGGTGCACATCATTAAATCTATATTTTCTGTGTTTTGTTTCTTTGAAAAAAAAATAATAATTCCACAACCCTGTTTGCACATCCCGTGTTATCGCGATGAGCAGAAAGTCGCTGAACTCCAGGCGGAGGCCGCTCAGCTCCAGCCTCTCAGACAGAAAGTGAGTCCTCCGACAACTCTCACTGACCGCAGCTGGTGTTTGTGATTATTATCTTAATTGGTTTCCCTGTTCTGTGTCCCCTTCCAGTGCGCACAGCTTCAGGCGCAGGTCGCTTCTCTGGTAGAGCAGCTCAGAGAAGCTCGTGTGAAGGAGGAGGACGGGGGTCCGGCCACAGACCTCGCAGAGGAGGTGAGGTTCTCGTGGGATAGAGGGGTGACGCCTAGTGGTGTAATCGTGCCAGTGCAGGCCCTGTAATGTGTATTTTGGTTGCCGGGGTGTATTCCAGGTCAACCTCCAAAGTAAGATGCAGGAACTCGCCGTTCCTGGTTTATATTCTCTCTATTGACAGATGTATAGCGCCACTTCTCTAAGTCCTGTATTAAGTCTGTATACTGGGATCTGTGACAACACTGTTTATAAATGCTACATATTATATTAGCCTCACTCTTGCATAAACCACACCCACTATTTAACATGGCCACACCTACCACCATCCTGCATGGCTGCTCACACACCCCTTTACACGTCATAGTGTCCTTATCTTCAGGTATAGCCCTGCACCATCTGTATTTTCTATTTCATTTATATTTCTTCATAACCTGAATTTAGTCCTAGATTGTACAGGAAGGTCTCACTAAAGCATCAAGATTTCTGGGCTCAGATTGTCGGCCAGTGACCCATGTCCTACAATATATAGGACATATGTTAGAATTAGTTTACCACGGGCTATATTCATTGATGATGCTTCGTTGTTCTTTGTAAGGCTTGGGGCCACACAACAGCTTATAAGGGCTCCCTAAGTTTGCACAAACTTGGAAAAGACTTGTCGTTAAAAATCACTTAAAATGTACCAGCTACCTGTACACAGTTTAGACGTCGTTCTGTGAGGCCCCGCCTTAGACCTGTGAGGCCCCGCCTCCTAGATCATTTACTGTCTGCCTTCTTGTGTACATTTGTTCAGCATACAAAACGTGCACTGTGTATAAGACACGTCCACTGTAATATGTACGTCTCCCCCCTCCCAGGTAAAGAAGATCATGAACGGGGTGTTCCAGACCCTCAGGAAGGAGTTTGACCTGGAGGAGTCGTACAGCGGACGAGCGGTGCTGGGAACCATCATGAGCACAATAAAGGTAATTAGCAGCATTTATCTCCAGGTTTAATGTTAGACGCCTGTCTGTGGCTCGGTGTCAAAGATAATAAATTCTAATTCTATGTATACAGCTTCTCTCCTCCGTGGTGTTGTATCCGGGCCACTGAACCAGCTGGTATAAATTAGGTTTCTAAATATTTCTGGATCCAGTCAAGTTTCAGTTAATCCTATTGGCTAAGTGTGCCAGCCAATCAGGGCAGAGCTTTTTAGTACCATTGTTTGTGGTGGTATTAGGTGTGGAGAAACAGGTAACTGTCATCTACACTTAATGGAGGCAGATATTTTGCAGTAAATCCAGTATATAGGGAAAATCAGCTCATCAATTTACTGGGAACCAGTGTCCTCCATTGAGGTTCTTCATAGCCAGATATTCATGAGGCACTGGTTCCTAGTGAGGGGATAGGCTGCATTCTCAGTGATGTCACTGGCTCCTTGTGAATGGATAGGCTGCGGTCTCATGAGTACCTCTTCAGCTTACACTCTGGCTGCCTCCACTGTGTGTTTGCTACAGTTTCCTTTGAACAAGTCCTTTCACAGGAGGTTGAGGCCGTTTTGAATCTTATTTTTAAGTATTTGGTGCTGTCTCCTCTCAGGCTACTACACTACAGCTACTGAACAAGCCCCCGGAAGATGAGCCTGCGGGAAGCAGCAGTGACGAGGGGGAGGAGGAGGAGGACGGAGATAAAGAAGCAGAAGTTCCTGTCCAGCTCGTACACAAGTCTGAATCGGCAAATCCCGGCCGACACAAAGCCAACTCTGTAGACCATGAACAAAAAGAGGAAGCTGTTAATTCTGCTGTGGAGGAGACGTCCGATAAGGAGAAGAATGAAGGGGAAGCAGAAACGGAAAACCAGTCGGGAAATCAAGGGACGGGACCCGCATCCAAAAAGCCGGATGAGATAGAAGAAGTCCTACACGTGAAGGTCATCCAGGAGGACTTTGACAGCCCGTCAGCCCTTGTACACATGATCTCTAGCGATATGCCGGAGTCCAGCACGTACGTGGAGGAGGCCGCAGGAGAATCTGTAGAGGAGAAACGTTCTCTAGACGACTGCGGGACAACTGTGAGTAGGGAATCTCGGCCATTAGCTGACGAAGCGTCTCAGAATGGTGGAACAGCTCATGAAGACCATGCCCTGCAGGAAGACCCGCTTGTGTCTAAAGCATCCACCGCCTTGTCGGAGGCAAATGATTTAGAGGACGGAAGTCCAGTAAAACCACCGCCGTTGGGAAGCGACGATGAATGTAGCAGCCCTCTTTCTCTAAAGAAAGAGACGTTGCCCCTCCGCTCATCAGGAATCCATACAGCACAGAAGAACAGTCCGGTCAAATCTGACAAGGAGAAGACAAGTGACTTCAGGTTAGCAGAGGACCTCGGTCCATAGAGAATATGAGGATCTCTATAGTTCTTTATTTGCAGCAATTGTATCCGATATACCGCACATAACCACACAGGTCAGAATTGGGTATATTAGTAAAATTGGTGGGTTCACCCTGCCTGTGACTCTTCTCTGAAGCATCTCATAGACCACTGTATATAATGTAGGTGCTAAAACACATCTTATATGGATTGTACGGTCATCAATTGCATGAACAATTATATATTCAGTAAGTCCCTCTTTATAATGTTCCACAAAAGTTCTTAAACGTCCGTCTGGAAAGTTCTTAAAGGTCCGTTCATCATCATAATTTATTTATATATATTGTTCTTCATAGTCAAAAAACATGAGACGAGGATTCCACATTGAAAAGATAATGAAAGTTGGCCTTATGGAATATATAATTTAATTTATTTATTTGGTTTCCTAAGGCTGCGGTATAGAATTCTCACTATGCATTTATAGTGCGTAATTTCTGCAAACACTTTATAATCTCCGTAGTTGTCACTCCCACAGGTGACCATTTACTTTCCCATAAAAACAAAGGGCATTTACACAAACGTAACAAAAGAGGATGTTGGCCATAGATTTGCGTTTTTGCCCAGCTGTAAATAGTGAGGACTGTGGACCAGTAAGTTCGTGGGTCATTAGTACAGACCTCAGGTGTTGTAGCAGGAAAATGGTGTCTGCCCGCTCAATGGACGTCTGTCGTTCTGCTTTCAGCCTGGACGAACCTGACGAAGAGGATTTGTTTAAAGTTCCTCCTGCGATAAAGCCAAAACATGAAGAAGAGGATGAGGAGGACGTGGCAAGTTTTATTTTAGTTTTGTTTATTCCCCCCCCCCCCCCCCCCTCCCCATATAACACCCTGCTGCGAGACTATAAGGGATTGGTCTTCTCAGTACACTGTGAGATTGCTCTTAGATGACAAGAAAATTATCTATCCTGCCCCAGCTGGTACTATGTCGGTACAATGAGAATTGTTAAAGTTTTCCTGTTGCATAGTGGAGGCAGCCATTTTGTGGACTGAACCAATATGGAAAGGGGGTGGGGGTGTCGTCATCTACAGTTTCTGTCACGGTGATGTCGTCTGTAGCTCCTACTGACTATAAAGGCAGCATTAGACTATTGAATCACCACACAAAATGGCTGCCACCACCATGTGTATTGCGTAGGTTAATGTTTATAGTTTTAATTTAATAGACCCTCTAAAACTACCTATGATGCGTCCCTTCGTTCCAGATATTTATTAGCTTTTTTTTTTTTTTAAGTGGTCTCCTCATGTCCCTTTCCTTTTGTGAGATGCAATTACTGTAACTGGGACCAATTTTTAAATTTCCATGACCAGTAACGATTACTCACTGTCCCCCCTCCTCCATCTTTAGTGCCTGAAGGGGCGACCCCCGCCGGCCCCTCTGTTTGGAGATGAAAACGATGACGACGACCTGGACTGGTTGGGGTAACTGCCACAGACCCTGGGTTTTGGAGATGAGCCTTAAAAATTGACTGCACAGCCTCGACCCCCTCACGGTCACCAGACAACTGGACCACGGTGCATTGAAGAATTATTTCTACGTCCACGTTTGCGTCTCCAGCTGATGTTGGAGCCAAGAAAACTGTCTGCTGCCATTTTGTTTCCTTTGAACGGCAGTAAGTTCTGTATAATCCTGACGTTTCTATCAGCTGCAGAGTGGAAGCTATAACCACACAGCCGCCTTTAGCGGAAGGACCCACAATGCACTGCAGGAAGCAGGACGTGACCCATAGGTTTTTGGGAATAATGACCTCCACGCTGTATGGTGTGGATCACCAGATCTCTATGTCAGTCCATTGTTGCAATTAATGTTTCTGACGACATCTATATTAGGAAACTAATTCCTTTGGGGGTTTTTTAAATACTTTGTAGGAGCAAGAAGTACATTATATTGAATTAAAACAAACAACTCTCATGTTTCCTGTTGCTGCCACTGATCAGATCATGTTTTGCTTTTGTCTTTTGTGGGACACTTAGAAGGAAAATAATTTTTTGTGAAGGGGGGGAAAACCCTCTGAAAATATAATCCTGCTAGAAGTGTTCTTTAAAACCAGCCGTATTCTATCCATCGTTTCCCCACCTCTAACCCCATCGTCTCCTCCCGCCTCGCTGGTTGTCTGTCCAACGACTTAGGGGTCGTCTCTCAGAAGATGACATTAGCATCCAGTGTAGTTATTCTTTGCAAGTTTTATGAGGCTGAAAAAATTTGCAGGTTCCCATTAAAATAACCGCACTGGTGAGATGACAGGGAACGGGCTGCAATAATCACTGTAGAGACTAATCACAGCCAGAAAGTAAACAGACTGATTTTCTCTGGCTGGTCTATGTCTTAGTACTGATCTATGTGTTAACAATGAGAAAAAGACACTCTGTTTTGGAAACTCTCCATCATATCCGAGTTTGGCAATGACATAATATACTGTGCAATTCTACGGCATTTACTAAATACACAAAGTATTCGTTTTAATGGACTCAAATACCTTTAGTAATTCATTCTGCAGGTGAAATGGTCTTTATCGCAGCTACGTTGCTGTAGCCTCCAACTACACATTGTGTCCTGCTGCCTGTCTCCATCTAAGTTTGATAATGTTTCCCCAGATGCCAGGGGAAACTGTCTCCCACATTACTAACCCAGACCACCCCCCTCTATTACTGCCCCCTTCGTATTCTGAAATGAAACCAATTGTATTATAGTTATTTCCTATATAATAAAGATTGTCAGCCATACCTGTCATTGCTTTCACCAGAGCTCTCTATACATGAGCATAATGTATATAGAACAGTCCATTGTCATAAGAAACTGTATTTCCATATTTTCACCTTCGACCTGACAAAGGTCGGCCGTTCTGGTGCACGGCCCTTTGCAAATTTTTTATAAAGGAGCTACTGCTAACTGTCATAAATAAATATGTAATTGGTTTCATAACTTGACAGAAGTGGAGATGTTTTACATTGCATTCAGATTTGCTGTGCAGAGGAGCATAAGCTACTGTTCTCTGTTATCAAACTTTTTTTTTTGAGATGCAAAGATTTAATGCAGCATCCTTTAATAGTTTTATACTTGTTCTCTCAGTTAGGCAACAACCACCAAAAAATAAATAAGTCCTACACTCATTGACCACCAGAACCACCCCCATCCCATAGAATGGTGATTCTGGCGCTCGACTTTTGGATCAAGCGGCCGGATTGGTCAGTCTGTGGCCCCCTCTAGTGTTCCTTGTAGTTTGTAGACTATATTAGGTTTTGGGGGGCAGCCCTTTGTTTGCCCCGTTACTGTTCCCATTTTATTGCTATTTCCACATTAAAATAGCTTTAGGTAACTGAAATTCTTAGAGCCAATAAGGGGCCTTCATTATATTAAAACCCCCAACCAGGAGGCTTTAGTTCATAAAGTACAGGTTGCCCTTGGTCTCGATAACGACGGGTGTTCAATATATGCCGTGGATGAGATACCCACCATAGCTACAACAATTAACGCTTTGATTTCGGAAGATGTCACATCGGTTTGCTGGGGTCAGGGAGTTATGTCCACGGCATATACTGAGGGTTGAAACCGGTTCTCCCTCTAGCTTGGAGGGACATCTGACCATGGGGCTATACCCAGACCTAGGGGATCATGTATCTTCCCACCTAAGCCTCCCCACGTACAGACCCTTGGGGCTAGATTTACTAAGCTGCGGGTTTGAAAAAGTGGGGATGTTGCCTATAGAAACCAAGCAGATTCTAGCTGTCATTTTGTAGAAAATACTAAATAAATGACAGCTAGAATCTAATTGGTTGCTATAGGCAACAGCCCCACTTTTTCAAACCCGTAGCTTAGTAAATCTAGCCCTTGGGCTCTGAGACGGATATTCTGAAAATGTGGAAGAACAGGAAAATGTTCTTTGATAGCACAACTATACATTTTATACCATGTTTTATTAAAATGGTTGGGGTTTTTTTGGCAGGGGGTGTAAAAATGTAAAAAAAAAAATTTTGCAAGTCGATCTTTTGCCATGATTTATAAGAAAATATATTATTACAAAAATTACTTTATATTATGGTTAACTAAACCGCACCCATTAACATATAGCATAGATGGCTTGATTCATTAAGGAAAGTAAGGCAAACAAATAAGTAATTTGCACCCCTTGCAATGTAACATGGTTTTGTCCAGTAGAAAACTTTAGTTTCTTTATCTTCCACTTAAGTTAAATACTGGCTGTTTTATCATGTAGCACACAAATACTTGATAGCTTTATTTCAGGGGCGGATCTAGAAAAATGCTGTACCCGTGGCGAGATAGGGGGGGGGCGATTTAGGCCCCGCCCCTTTCTAACATCTTAGGCTGCTGACGGCTGCACACTATGTGCAGGTCCGTCCAGCCGTGACAGGCAGGGACAGTGTGCTGCCCGGCTGCTCTGATTGTGTTTTAAACACAGTCAGAGCAGCCGGGCAGCACACTGTCCCTGCCTGTCACGGCTGGGCGGACCTGCACATACTGTGCAGCCGTCGGCAGCAAGATCGACCCCCCCGGATCCGCCACTGCTTTATTTGTACACTGAAATTTAAAGTTGATCTAGGACATGTCCTACCCAACTATAAATCTGTCATCCCATTTTAAATTTACCTCCCCTCCAATGCATCATGGTTTTGCCAAGGTGCAAAGTTACTCCTTTTTTTTTTTTTCTTTTTTTTTTACTTTCCTTAATGAATCGGGCCAAGAGAGTGCAAAGGGGTGACCATTCTAAAGACAAGAGAACACTTCCTCCTTTTTTTTTCTCTTTGTTTATGCAGTATCCCCATATTTTTGTTAGCTAACATTAATGTCATGTACATTGAACACAATATATCTGTTTGGGGTTGACACAGGAACCAAGTATTTGTTACACTTTTAATGTTATCGTTCATTACAGCTAATATCAGTATAAATGCAAATGAGAATATACAAGAATATAAGAGAGGATCAGAGCATCTTGATCAATATTACATAACCCCGATAGACAAATCCTGGCAAATTTATCTGTTCACATTCCTTCCCTTGAACAGTGATTTATAGAAGGTTACAACATCGGTTCAAAGGGCGTGAAGGGTGTTCCAACAATGCTGGAATATTTTTCTTGCAGTAACAAAGTTTCCTGAAACAGTTTGTGTTCAACAAGTGAGGGGGTCACAATTCAATTTTAAGATTATTCCGGTTGTCTAAATATGAGGTTCTTTGCGAAAGTAGCTTAATGTGAATAGATGAAGGAGCGGTTAGAGGCACATTCTGCAGTCCTCCTACTGTGATTTGTGAAGAAGTAATCTGCAGTTTAACGATGCTAAAAGGAAAGATGATATTGTGGATGAAGTGAGGACTAACCAGAGACCCCCTCCCCCATCCCCAAGACACACATTGGATGATACAAATGTAGAGAACTGTGTAGCTTTGGTGATATTGGGCCATGAATGGGCATCAAATGATAGGGAGAATTAACAGTCTGCCATCCAAGGGCACAACAAGAGGGTAAGACCTGGCAAAAGTCCTTATCAATGTCCCTAGTGATTATATGCTTTGATTTCTGGACTCACCTCTTCCTTCTACAGCTACTTACTTGAAGAATATGAATATGACGAAAACACAGGCGAGAGAGATGATCACTCCCAGGGCAAAGCAAAGTCTCATGCTGTCGGCTGAGAAGGACATATTGCTTGGAGTTGGGTGGGTGGCTTCATTCAGTTCCACCCTCCGGGTTATTCCTAACAGGTATGTACTTCTGATTTCTTGCATGTACCTGCCACCCCACAGATGGCCTTCATCAGGGACCACGCCATCACTGATTGTGAAGATGGAGTGATGAGGAGAGGACATCTGGTCCTCGGAGAGAGAAGGTGAGGCTCTTCCACTGGAGAAGCCAGAGCTCTCGGACTGGGCATCATTGGAGCCACTGCTGGTCACGGTCATCAAGGATGCTCGGCGTAAGGTCTCCTCATCGGTCTTCAAGGCCTGGACACCGGCTTCGGGGATGATGGTCACTCTACGGCAGAAAGGACACACCACAAAGGTCATCAGCAAGCTGTGGCACACCAGCTTCCTCAGGCAGTGCAGGCACAGGCTGTGTCCACACTGCAAGGTCTTTGGTGCTCTCGATTTGGAACAGGTCCTGTAAGCCTCGTAGCAGATGGCACATTCCCCTGGACTGTCCGCTATCTGGAGAGACGGAAGATCCATACTACCGGTGAGTGCTCAGGTTCTTCTTGGTATCCAAAATTTAAAGACTCTTCTATTTCAGTTAGTGAACGTCCCATTCATTACTGGCATCGGCTGCTTTAAATATACCTGTCACCATCACTTGTAATAGGATGAAGGGACCAGAGAATCCTCAATGCTTGCAAGGTGTCAACTTCTAGATAGCCATTGAAGGAATTCTTTGTAGGATATGCGTTTTCAATGCAGATATTGGTTGGATGGTGGAAGCAAGATTTCAATTTTAATCACACCAACTTCACATAGAGGAGTTAAGTCCTGCAAAACAAGATTTTGAAGCGCTAATGCTGAAAAAGATGCTCAACTGTGCGAGGAGTCTATCTCTGGAGCTTGTCTAATCACCCTGGAAGAGTCTGTGACATTAATTATCACACAGTCCACTCCAACCGCCTGTCGGGGGCCAAGATTGTTCTCCCAGCCAAACGATCAATGTCCAGTAAAATTCACAGCAAGTCTCCAACAAAAGTTAGGACACTTCAGTAATCTTGCTTATCTCTGGATCTCCTAGATGTTGCGCTGGTCGGTCCTCCAGACTTGGCTTCCGCTGCAGTTCTCCCGAGCCTCAGACTGCTGAGGATCCCAGTGAGTGGATGTTCCAGCCTTGGTGGGGCTCTTTTTGTCCAGTGAAATGTGGACTTCGAGTCCAGGTCTCAGGCACGGTTGGTGGATTTGTTACTAACTAATGTAAATGTTTGCATTACGAGGGGGGATAGGAACTGTGCAGAAGTTGAAGAGGGTGTAAGCAGGGTGTGCTGACCGCTGGACTTTGTCCAGGCTCCTGATGTCTGATGTTGTCCTTGCTGCTCCCAAGTTAAGCTCTGGGATTAAAGCAAGTTATCCCGATTACTGCAATAAACAGCCTGGGCCAACACTGTTCACTGGCTCCTGTACTATCCAGATCGCCCAGGCTTTCTTGTAATAAAAACAAACCTAGTTCTGGTGCAGTGGTAATCTGTGGCAGAGAATCCTGGGACCTGTAGTTCCACAACAACTAGAGAGCCTAAAATGTCCTAACCCCTAGCTTAGAGTATGAGAAGATGCTCTTACAGCCCTATACATTATAGGGAGGTGACAGAAACCTCTTGGCTTTGTATATACATGATGAATATTTGTTGGGAGTTTGAGTAAAGACTAATCTCCGTCACTACCAATTTGACATTCTAATTACTATTTTAATTTTACAAATATAATTAGCTTGGGCTGTTTGTATGTACTTAATAAATCAGCTCAGGCCACATATTTGACATCGCCCATTTTAAAAAGATTTATGGAGTTGGGACAGAATTATGAAGATAACAAAACTTTAAGTAACAAATGTATATATATTTTTACCTGGTTCAGCTACAACTTAACTCTAGAAGGTATGGTTATGTATGGGAATACCTTATATTACTTGCACATACAGACACTGTTAGGCTGGGTATACATTACAGGTTTTCAGCTAATTATCGGGCCAACCGCACGATAAACGACCGTTCGGCCCAATATCGCATTAGTGTGTACACTGCAACGATGAACGTATTATCATTTCAAAGCTCATCGTATTGTTTCATTTGATTTTTAAACCAGGGCTAAAAATCTCATTCAATGATAAACAATGTCGTACCAATCCTGCATGGTGTCTGCACTAAGGACCGGCAGTGTCCATAGATCTCTATGCAGTGTGTCTGCACTCAGGACTGGCAGTGTCCATAGATCTCTATGCAGTGTGTCTGCACACAGGACCGGCAGTGTCCATAGATCTCTATGCAGTGTGTCTGCACTCAGGACCGGCAGTGTCCATAGATCTCTATGCAGTGTGTCTGCACTCAGGACCGGCAGTGTCCATAGATCTCTATGCAGTGTGTCTGCACTAAGGACCGGCAGTGTCCATAGATCTCTATGCAGTGTGTCTGCACTCAGGACTGGCAGTGTCCATAGATCTCTATGCAGTGTGTCTGCACACAGGACCGGCAGTGTCCATAGATCTCTATGCAGTGTGTCTGCGCTCAGGACCGGCAGTGTCCATAGATCTCTATGCAGTGTGTCTGCACTCAGGACCGGGAGTGTCCATAGATCTCTATGCAGTGTGTCTGCACTCAGGACCGGGAGTGTCCATAGATCTCTATGCAGTGTGTCTGCACTCAGGACCGGCAGTGTCCATAGATCTCTATGCAGTGTGTCTGCACTCAGGACCGGCTGTGTCCATAGATCTCTATGCAGTGTGTCTGCACTCAGGACCGGCAGTGTCCATAGATCTCTATGCAGTGTGTCTGCACTCAGGACCGGCAGTGTCCATAGATCTCTATGCAGTGTGTCTGCACTCAGGACCGGCAGTGTCCATAGATCTCTATGCAGTGTGTCTGCACTCAGGACCGGCAGTGTCCATAGATCTCTATGCAGTGTGTCTGCACTCAGGACCGGCAGTGTCCATAGATCTCTATGCAGTGTGTCTGCGCTCAGGACCGGCAGCGTCCATAGATCTCTATGCAGTGTGTCTGCGCTCAGGACCGGCAGCGTCCATAGATCTCTATGCAGTGTGTCTGCGCTCAGGACCGGCAGCGTCCATAGATCTCTATGCAGTGTGTCTGCGCTCAGGACCGGCAGCGTCCATAGATCTCTATGCAGTGTGTCTGCGCTCAGGACCGGCAGCGTCCATAGATCTCTATGCAGTGTGTCTGCGCTCAGGACCGGCAGTGTCCATAGATCTCTATGCAGTGTGTCTGCGCTCAGGACCGGCAGTGTCCATAGATCTCTATGCAGTGTGTCTGCACTCAGGACCGGCAGTGTCCATAGATCTCTATGCAGTGTGTCTGCACTCAGGACCGGCAGTGTCCATAGATCTCTATGCAGTGTGTCTGCACTCAGGACCGGCAGTGTCCATAGATCTCTATGCAGTGTGTCTGCACTCAGGACCGGCAGTGTCCATAGATCTCTATGCAGTGTGTCTGCGCTCAGGACCGGCAGTGTCCATAGATCTCTATGCAGTGTGTCTGCGCTCAGGACCGGCAGTGTCCATAGATCTCTATGCAGTGTGTCTGCACTCAGGACCGGCAGTGTCCATAGATCTCTATGCAGTGTGTCTGCACTCAGGACCGGCAGTGTCCATAGATCTCTATGCAGTGTGTCTGCACTCAGGACCGGCAGTGTCCATAGATCTCTATGCAGTGTGTCTGCACTCAGGACCGGCAGTGTCCATAGATCTCTATGCAGTGTGCAGAGTCACCATCTTTTAAGCGGAAGGTTATTACAGATGAAGAGCACAGATCTGACGGTAAAACCTATATAGTGTGTACATAGGGATCGGCTGCTGATCCAGACTTTTATTTTAATCGTTGGTAAAATCGCTATTAATATCACATCAGGAGAAAGTTTGTATACTGTGAACTCAGCATAACTAGTTGCCATCCTTCATGTCAGCAATAAGTTGAGGGTGTGGGATGAATAAGAGGTCAGTAAATCACCCCCCCCCCCCCCCCCCAAGGCAGAGTCCGAAACAGCCGACTTCACCTCTATAAATTTCAGTTCTGCCAGATTTGACCCCTCTGTTTTGCTTATGAGCATTTAATTTTATAATAGAGCAGTAACGTAATGTTCTTCATCTTTTACTGTTGTTTGATTTGTATTGGCCCTTTCTTTATTAATCTATATCTCTTTATTTCTCTAGATTGTAAGCTCTTTAAACAAGGATTTACAATTCTACAATATTTACAAACTTCCATTTAGTTTTCAACTGCAGGGAAAAGTATTTATTCTCTGATATTTCAATTTAAGAGCCAGAATGATTCTCTGGTTCAGTAGAAGCGGGTTGTGGCTTTCAGGTAGAGTTTGGAAAACCTACGTCTCTCCAGTGCTGGTGAAACTATAGGAGTACTAGTAAGGGATGCTGTGTCTTGTAGTTCCACAATAGGTTGCCTACTCTGCTTCAACGATGACCCTAAACAATTGCTTGGTCTGTCAAGGCATGCTGACTGCTTTAGTGTGAGAGATGATATATCACAGAATGGCCAACAGATCCCCTAGTAATCTAAATTTAGAGTTACAACAAATCAATCAGACTCTTAAGACGTTGTTCAGGTATCCATGCAAAGGCACTTTTTTATTATAAGTACAGCTGAGGAGTCTGGGACATCCCCATGCAATGGACCAATGGCACAGCACAATGTACACAGCACAGAGAGTATATATCTGTATAGACAGCTCTAGACATAGGATCCAGCAATGTGTTCTACAGTATTATTGCACAATGAACCAGAAACACAAGTGTGTGGAGGAAATATAAAAGTCGTGTAAAGGATATATTAGAATAGCCCTGTAGTAGTTACTGTACATATACTTTTCTCATTGATGGAACAACAGCTTAGGGCTAGCGCGTTTCATTGTTGCTTAATGTGAAATGCGTCGGTGGGATAAAAAAAAGTGTTTGAGCAGCAGCATAGTGATTTGTATTGAGTTTCTTTTTGAAGGTGGGGAACCAGTTGCAGACACTGGGCCTATAAATCAGAGTATTACAATAACTGGAAGGATTTTGTATGTAGATGCTAAAACATTTTTTGAAACATCATTTAAAATTAAAGTGTCTGTACAGAATATACCGCCATATCAAAGCAGTCAGTCACGAGTTGGAGGGCCCCTTGTCCTGCTCTCTATACCTCATAAACATCTAGCACCTGACTGGTCCCCTCACCTCTGCCTGTACATTTTAACCAGCCGGTGAATGATTTGCCGGCTGTGCTGGGTGAGGACCAGAGTCCGGATTCGGCTGCAGGTCACTGCTTTGATCACCTGGTAAGTTCCAGCACGTTGGACAAAGAAGGTAAAACTATCCTGCAGGAATCTGTCCTTCTTTGCCCTCTTCAAGGTGCAAGAGCCGTGGTTAAGTAATGAATGTTTTGGGCTTTGTACCGTAGGACACTGCTGTATAAAGCATTTCAAGAGAACATTGTGGATTTGGAATCGCTATGTGTGGTGTTTCTGCAGGAACTCAAACCGCCGGAGCAATTCTATATATATATAACTAGGATGTAAGTTTTAAACCGCAAGCAAAATTTTTGCACATGTCTCAAAATAAGTGTTTATTACCTAATATTTCAATTTTAGGAAGGAAGTGGAGACACTCTGCTAGGCAGAGGCCAGTGGTGTTGACCCTGGCTTTTGGGGGAGCGAAACCTAATGAATTACACATCCTAGCATAGTACTGTCAGGGTGTGCTGGGACTTGTACTTCCATCAGAGCTAGGGAGGCATGGGTCACCTACAGTGGTCACCCTGGACAATTACGTTCTGTGGCTGTTGGGGCATACTTGAACTTGCAGTTCCACCACAATCAGTAAATTAGAAATAATACTAAGTAATTATTGATTACAGCATAGTGAAAAGTGACTTCTGGGCAGCACGGTGGCTCAGTGGTCAGCGTTTCTGCCTCACTGGGGTCATGAGTTCGATTTCCAACTATGGCCTTATCTGGGTGGAGTCTGTATGTTCTCCCTGTGTTTGCGTGGGTTTCCTCCCAGACTCCAAAAACATAATAGTAGGTTAATTGGCTGCTATTAAATTGACGTGTGTGTGTGTGTTAATGTTAGGGGATTTAGACTGTAAGCTCCAATGGGGCAGGGACTGATGTGAGTGAGTTCTCTGTACAGCGCTGTGGAATTAGTGGCGCTATATAAATAAATGAGAAGGATGATGAGGCATTAGTTAATTCTACTGGTTTTAATACAGTAAAGGTCTGAACAACCTGCACGTTAGACGGGAAGTCCAATTATTTTGTTATTCTAACTCCATTAACCCCCGCAGCGGACAACAGACAATACATGTAAATGTTGTTTTCAATCAGAACACAGCAGACTACAGGTACCAATGTTGGCAGATCATCTGATTATGAATCAGGGAAGCCCTTTAATTCGGGTGGACATCTCATTTAAAAACAAACAAGTATGGGATGGAATCTGTGTAATGTCCACACTGAAACTAGAGCCGTGAGTCAGATCTGTAACCTGTTGTCATCTTTTAATAAACCACCCATCCTTAAACACAAATTGCTTCACCTATAGAGGCTTGTGATAACACCCACAGACATATAGGTACAGAATGTGAGATATTTACATTTACTGTACAGCTACTGTTCTCTGTTATCAGTAACTTTAGACTAAGGCTAAGTGACTTCCCTGGGATTACTGACAGGAAGTCAGCTGTGCGTAGGAAAAATGTCTCCCCTCCATAATCACAACTTTACCTCACATATCAGTTGTGATAAGATCATCAAACGTTCACATATAATGTTAGCTGTAGCAGCTATATAGCAGCTCTTTTATAGAAGCCAATGTGTGTTTTGGGTTTTATTGGTCCTTTAAGTAACCCCAAATTAAATGAGGGTGAAGGGGATTCTAGCTTTGTGGGAACCGGAGATAATAAAAACACCCTCTTCTGAAACAAATCCCTGCTACTGATGAGTCCGGTATAAAATAAAGACCATTTATATTTTCAGCTAGAATGGTCACCCTTCTCAATGGGTAACTGTGGAGTCCCGAGCAGTGCAAATGTCATATCTCTTGAGAATTTATATGCCTAACAACATGCAAATGTGTATATAGTACATAGGCAGCATAGTGGTCAGCATTGTTGTCAAGTAGCACTGGGGCCATAAGTTAAGAGTCCAAGCAGGGCCCTATCTGTAGGGAATTTGTATGTTCTCCCCATGTTTGGATGGGTTTCCTCCCCTACTCCAAAAACATTCGGTAATTGGCTGCCGACAAAATGGACGTGTGTGTTTTCATGGGATTTTAAACTTGATAGGGACTATCAATTATGCCTATTCTCTGTACAATGCTGTGTAAGATGATTGGCGCTATATAAAACTATAATAATAATAAAATTCCTTCACATTTGAGAGTTCACAGGTAACCAGCTATGAAAGAGGCTTCCCGCCGTCCTCAGACAACAGCAGGGAGAGTTAGCAGTCAGTCGGGGGAGACGAAGATGGAAACTGAGCTACAGAAAAATGGCCACCTCATTTATGTAATAATATAGTCTGCAAGTAAGTCAGTTTAAACCGCACATATCGCAGACACACGGTGGAGGCAGCTATTTTAAGGTCTGAAGTAATATACATAAGAATGCAGCCAGGCACTTGTGGTACCACACGTCTCCGATAAGCTGTATTCTTATAAGTACTGGTAGAGCCCAAAAAAATGGCTGCCTCCACGTTGTGCGACAGAAACACTTTAATACTAAACCAGCCCCGACCCAGAATCTAATATTATTTGGATCAGGGACACACTTTCTGATAAACAAGGCCTAGTCCAGTGTTGGCTAACCTGTGACACTCCAGGTGTTGTAAAACTACAAGTCCCAGCATACCCTTCCAGCAATAAGCTGCTATATATTGACAAAGCATGCTGGGACGTATAGTTTCACAACACCTGGAGTGTCACAGGTTAGCCAACACTGTCCTAGTCTTTACAAGAGTCCACATCAAGCTGCTGCGCCAGATTTATATTCATGATTACCAGGTTCACTAACTGGTGCTAGTTTGTTCTGTTCTCTCATGATCTTCACTTTAAAGGTTGATTAACCTTGTAATAAAACATTAATCCTTATGCCCAGACTCAATTTCTCCAAACACACCGGAGAGCAGGACAAGTGCCTTGTAAATTGAGCTGGTTAATCACATTGTATTCCATCTATTAACAGACTGTATATAAAAGGAGAGATATAAAAACAGGTGCACCGTCAGGGGGCTATTTACACTCCAAAAACTAACAGCGTCTAATGAAATTACTATTATCCAGCCTTAAAATGTTGTAATAGATCAGTGTTGGCTAATCTGTGACACTCCAGGTGTTGTGAAACTACAAGTCCCAGCATGCTTTGCCAATATATAGCAGCTTATTTCTGGAAGGGTATGCTGGGACTTGTAGTTTCACAACACTTGGAGTGTCACAGGTTAGCCAACACTGTAATAGATGAACAGTATCGGACGTTAATAAACGGACATTGAACTAACTCTACCTGTACAATACATTGGTGACGCTGTGAGTTCTACCTGCCCAGTTCCTAAGTAGGAGGAAATTAATCAACTTTAAAATTGTCCATTGATAGAGCAACATATAAGATTTTTACAAGTTATTAGGAAAAAAAACAGGACTTATAACTCTGTGTTAATACTGGTTTTCAGGTAATGCCTCGTGCACCCTGTGGAGGGAATTCAATTGTCTGCGTTACTGCTAAAAGTAACGCGGCCTGCGCACTATTACCGATATCATGGTAATCGTGCGCATTATTACAGTTAATATGGTAATCTTTAACGCTGGTATTTGCTCACAGCTCAGGGAGCCGGAAGTAGAAATCAGAGTTAAAATTACCGTATTAACGGTAATAGGTTTAAACGCTGCGTTGAGCGTGACCGAATTGAATTCACCTCTGTACGTGTTAAAATAACGCCCCCTGGATGCAGTTCCAGCTCCAGCGAGTCGTCCCGTAATCTATAGTATACCTGCTCCTGGGCAGTTGTGATCTTCTCACAACTTATCTGCATAACAAGCGTTCACAAGGCGGGGAGCAAGTATAACGCAGAATACGGGACCGATCTCCCCACATTTGCATACTGGCTGCACTTTTTCCTATACAATCATCTGCCTGTAGGGAGCGTAGAAAAACTAATTTTTTGTTTTTTTTATGTACTAACACCAGAGTGACAGGTCCTCTTTAACCTGTACATCTTAAACCTAATTTTAAAATCTACTGAGTATACAGCAGTAGACAGACAAAGTCCAGGGTTGTTAGTATCTTAGGGGGACAGTATTGACAATTGGGGGGGGGGGGGGGGGGGGGGGAGATTGCTATTTAAAATAAAAAACTTCAGCATATTTTGAATTAAATAGGAACATCGACAAAGCTGTTGTGTGTGTCAGACAATGTAATCTAGACTATATCCAGCTATACCACAGATCACAGCACAAAGCACAGTAAACAGAAGTAAATGTGCAGATCTAGAGCCAAATGCTCATGAAATCCAGCTATGAGTGTAAGAAATACTCATCGTATAATACAATAAATTAATCTATGGTATATGTACATTTACATGAGAAATAAAATGTGTACAAACAGCTCATTGTTCTTTCTATCGTGCTCAATGTTCCTACCCTAGACATACTCAGTGTCACTATACACAACAGAACTGAACCAGAGAAGAACGGCCGGTTACACCGGAGATACTCTGCATCGGTAATCACAGCAACGCAGCAGTGAACGTAGGAGGAATGTGTATATAGATCCTGGACTTGCCTCACAATACTGCATCTATGTAACTACATCCCTGCAGTACCAGGTCTATCCACTGGTGGGCGCACATTAATAAGCATCAGAGGTGGTTGTACACAGCACTGGTCTATATTGCAACTTATTCACAGAGCGAGTGGGAAGAGATGGAGATGGATACTCAGCAGACCCATTCTCCAACAATGAATCTGGCTCCTTCCTTTTATTCCGTGTGGGCGATGAGCAGCCGCTTCCTCGTTCTCCCCGACCTCCCCTAAGTGCTGTGGTAGATCCGGATGCGTTGGGTGATGTCTCTGCGGCACAGGGGGCATGTCTGGAGGGCATCTCCGCAGTTGGTGCAGCAACACACGTGCCCGCAGGGCAGGAATATCGACTGAGCCTGAAACACAAGCCAAAAACAGAGTATTGTCATCTACACACACACTGGAGGCAGCCATGTTGTGGGTGGAGCCAACATTTACCTTCTTACTGATTTACTAGGAGTAAATCCAGTGGTGGAACTACGTCCACTACAGGGAAAGTGTGCAATCTCTAAAGAGCCCCACCCATGCGGGTCCCCCTCCCAGGGTCCCGACTCATCACATAACTGTCAGACCTACTTCAGAGTCCACCAGACATTTCTCAGTCCCCATCAGACTACCGTCATGTCTATTCAGGGTCCACAAGACCCCATCATACTATGGTCAAATCAACTTCAGAGTCCATCAGACCTTTCTCAAACCCCATCAGAATACCGAGGCCTACGTCAGACCTAAAGAGATACGATCAGCCCTACGTCATAGTCCACCAGTCCTCTCTCGGACTTTATAGCTCATTAGACCTCATAAGACTACAGTCAAACCTACTTTAGAGTCCACCAGTCCTCTCTCAGACCCAATCAGACTTCAGAGCTCATTAGACTACATGAAACTACAGCGACACATACTTCAGAGTCCATCAGACCTCTCTCAAACCCTATCAGAAAACCGAAACCTACATCAGACCCCAAGAGGTACCATCAGTCCTACTTTAGAGTCCACCAGTCTCTCAGACCCAATCAGACTTCAGAGCTCACTAGACCTCATGAAATTCCAGGTCAGACCTACTTTAGAGTCCATCAGACCTCTCTCAGACCTACTTTAGAGTCCATCAGACCTCTCTCAGACCTACTTTAGAGTCCATCAGACCTCTCTCAGACCTACTTTAGAGTCCATCAGACCTCTCTCAGACCTACTTTAGAGTCCACCAGTCATCACTCACACCCAATCAGAATTCAGAGCTCATCAGACCTCATGAAACTATGCCGAGACCTACTTCGGAGTCCACCAATTCTCACTCAGACCCTATCAGACCTCATGAATCTATGATCAGACCTACTTCAGAGTCCAGCAGACCACCATCAGGCCATAAGTCCACTATCAGACCAATAAAATGATTATTAATACTGAGCAGAACAGGCTGTTTTGATGTTTGTCTGATCGGTCTGTGCCTGGCGGTAACCTGTTACGTTATGCAGGTGACATTAGACGCCGGGGCACATAGCTATACTGGATGAGCCTAAGCTATGTCCCTCAAGGAACCGTATCTGCAAGTGCTGGGAAAGGGGTTACTGAGGTAGATAATTATTTCTATAAGGAAACACAGAGTCTTCTTGTGACCAACAAGAAAAAGTGTTAAATGTAGGAAAACGGTAATTCTGAGGAGAACAATTAAATAAATAGTGATATGTCTACATTAGGACATACCTCTAGCTCCATGCACACAACACACTCAGAGTTCCGATTAGCCATATCCAGGATGGGGAGCATGGGGGCCGATGGGCTGGGCTGGTTGGCTGCAGGGGAGCTGGGCTCCGACACAGGAGGAGTCACTTTATCCAAAGACTTGGGCAGTTCTGCTTCCACGTGAAGAGGAATAATAGAGAGAAGAACGGACCAAACAAACATTAAAAAAGTATTCTCAGTGGTAAGACACTCATGAAATAAAATAAACAAAATAATTTGAACAAAAGCGACATCATATCAACCACTTAGAAAGACGCGATCAAATACTTCTGTCATCCGCTGACCAGAAGCTTCAACAACGGACCACCAATGACGACCATCTGGCCCATCTACTGTGCCTTGTTCTCTTATTAGAGGGTAACTCTAGACCGTTGTTTATCCCAAATACAGTAAGATTACATTCCTTTACGGTTGTCAAGAACAGGACAGATAACACATTACCCTTTCTTATTCTTCGAATCTCTCTGGCTCGTTCGATGATGGATATCTGCAGGCCAACTTCCTCAACTCCGACCTGTAGTAAGAGGAAGTAGATTGGGTATGTTGCCACAAATAAATTCCCTGTTGGGCAGTCAAAAGTTGACCAGCAAGAAATATTCAGTAATACATGTTGGCAAAAGTTATTGTGTCCTTATTCTAGAACAGCTGGAAAGTTACCTGTTGCCCGAGATATACAGAAATCTGCAAGTAGACAAGTTTCTAAGCCCTTCACCCAACAAACACCTACCTTCTTCAGATTGGCAGGTGTCATCTTCTCCAACATCTCCAGACAAAACCTATGGTGAGCGAATATCGGCAAATACTTCTCTGCTGAAAGCTCTTTGAGAAGATCCACTAGTTCCTTTTCTAGACCTTCCTCCTAAGAAACAACCACAAGTCAATGGGTTTCAGAGGATGACGATGAGGAGTGATATCTACCAGATGATCTAGCACCAACCTGGATTCTGAGGGACAGAGGCTTCTGGTTCAACAGGCGCTGATACTGGATCAACCAGTAGTTTTCCTGCTTGGCTTCGCTCTTTGCGTCCAGCTCCAGCTAAAGAAAGATGTAGATAGCCCATTGGAAGACAAGCCCATCAACAGGTCCAGACTGAGAAGAACCATTAGTGGCCAAAGAGCCACTAGTGCCATATATCACATACTTTTTTGAGACAATATAGGATAAACAGAGGTATACAAAACCCATCTATGTCTAGAACATGGTCACAATTACTCGTATGTCCAGCCAGGACTCTGAGAAACGTCAAACTCACCAGCACGGCCAACAGCTCCTCTTCTCTCTGCTTCTTCTCCTTCAGCAATTGCTGTAGGAGATCACTCAACGCTCGGCGCTGCTCCGAGATCATCTCCTGATGTAATGAAAAACATTGTCACATACGAGAGGAAATGGGGGAGAGGACACCCAGTTCTAGGCCTAGGTGTCCAGTTTTAGTGGGACCTGAAGGGGTAAATGGACATCTCTCCTTATGGGCAAATAATGAATGGGATTTGCAGCCCACAAGCTCCAAACACAACAGTCAATATTCTGACAATGTACTAAATATTGCTGGTAGGAGATGTAGAAAACCAGGGCAGCAGCAGGGCAGGAGGGGGGGGGGGGTGATCTATGGAGTGGTATACGAGCAAAATGGATTTATCTCTGCTGGTAGGAAGCAAAGATGGGAAAAACAAAGATGAGTGATGAAATGACCCTTTCTCCTTCCTAACCCATCTAACATTTCACAGGCCAGCGACTGGTCGGTTGGACGTTGTGTGAATCACATCTTTTCATATAGGAATAAGAGTGTTAGACTTGAATTCTGTGGTATCTAGAGTAGGATGTGGTAGGCGGGCAGGAGTGTGTTCTACGGGAATTATTCTGGCTTGGAAGAATAGGCTGGGATACAACGAGGATCTGGTCAACTTGGGTCAATATACAATAAGAGGGAAAGTTGGATGTGAAGGACAGGCTGCATGCGGGCGTACAGAGGCCACAATGAGATGGTGGTATAATAAGGTTTAATCTGGAAATAAGAGCTCTGGTGTGGAAGTACAGAGATCTGACCAGATGTCCTAATAGGATTATTGATCTAGGAGATGCTGGAATAAATTGTTCAGGTTCTTGCATAGCAGCCATGGTGTTGGAATACGGAGGTCAGGAGGACAGGTTATGGGAAAGATTTCTTAATAGAGCCAGTGATGCCCGTTATAGAGAGGACAGGCTGGGTATTGAAGTATGAAGGCAATGTGTGTCTTGCTTGTATCATTGTTGGAAAGCTGTTACGACAGAACAGCCAACTTATCCTTTGAAATGACTCACACTTAACAGATTTGCATTATTTTATCCCAGTACATTCTACAGTCCTCCCTTCATTGCAATCGTCCATGATTAAATCGCAGTTAGGTATATATAGTGAGGAGAGAAGATTTCAAACCAGTTAGAATGTTCCTGAAGTGAGTAATTAATGTCTGACCGACCAACTAATATCAGCGACCAAAAGCTGTTCTCTAATAAGGAATATACCATAATACTGGACCTCCTAGCCGGTGTGGGGGATAGACCAACAGGTACAGGAAATATTTGTTTGAAATTTGTTGCTGCTAAAGTATGCTCTACCAGTTACTGGGAACATATGTTCCCAACAAAGGTGGTTTATTTTGAATAATATATTCAATAAATGTATGGAAAAAAAATATGTTTAAGTTTGTTGAATCGGAATTTCTTTATCTGTTATTGGGACTTAAGTGGAGATCAGATCACATTTTAGGACAAATTAATGTACAGAAAATTGTGCAGGTTTTAGAAACTTTCTCTCACCACTGTACATGGTGCCAAGTAGCATTGGGATGACCGAGGACCATTAGATTTGGCTTTATCCCATCAGTGAAATTGAACAATAAACAGAGGGCCTCATTTACGAAGCACAAAATGGCCTAGGCGCAGAATTAAACCCTCAATTTTGGCAAGCGAGGCTAGATTTCCAGCCATAGCTTTGCGCAGCAGTGAAAAAACAAGGTTTCATTTTCATAGGAGCGCAATTAGTAAAATGACAAAAAATGGTGGAGAAGGCGTACAGTCAATTCTACTCCACAAAAGGACACAGAGCTGGCAGGGATGGGGTCTTGTCCTATACTTTTAATGGGATGCATTTCGTAACTGAACTGAGAAACGCGTTTCGCCGCTGCAAAGTAAAATACATCTTTGAGCACACAAGAGTGTCAATGTAACAGACAGTCCTAATGCCCATCACTCTGATGGTGAAGTTAGGGTTTAAAGTGGTAGGAGGGTGGAATTCTGCTGAAAATAGGCATTTCTATGTCTAGTGCAAAAACAAGGCGCTTTGCGATAAGCACGTCGTAAATGAGGTCAAGAGAACACACACAACAGTGTTTTAAACCATAACACACATCCCCAAAAAGCTTAACAAATACACAAAGAAGATATTTTCAGAATATATCACACCGTTTTCTTTAAAATTAGAATGCAGACTTTATTTGTGTTGACTACGCACAAAGGAAGCAGCCGTTTTGTGAGCTGAACCAATACCCGTGAGATGTAGCAAAACAAATTCACTGCTCCTCTCAGTGCCGGTATTGTAATATTGATTCAATCCACAATATAGCTGCCTCAATTGTGTGCGGACGACAGGCTCTATTTAAATGGATATGGGTTTGGCTGTTCCTTGTGCATTCAACTATACCTGTTAGAAAAAGACGCTGGATTATAAATACGATTGACTACACAAGTTTTATTCTTATATATTTAAAATTTTTGTTGCTCTCTTTTAATTGAATATGTCTAGGCTCGTAATGCACTGAGTGGAGCCCAGGTAATGAGTTTCACAGACTACAGAAAATAATTTTTTTTGTAGCACTTTCTTATAAATGTGTTACGGCCACTAGAAAACAACGGTGTTCTCGAGAAAACAGTCTTGTCCACTGAAAGAACAGTGGATGCATCGTAGATTTAAAGACACAGGAGAGGAATACTTGTATGGATCAGAATAGAACAGCCAGACTGGTATCCATAAATGTAACCTTCACGCGTTTCTTAAATTTGTTAGAAACACACAGAGACGAGACCAAGGACCCCCAACCCTGACACAAAGTATTAGTGACGTTACAATTATTACTGTGTCTCGCTGCCAGAAACCAGCAGGAAACACGAATTAAAAGACGGACAGACTGACGAGACAGACTTGGACCAAGACCGAAATACCGATTGGCCTAAATCATTGGTGATAGGCACAGAACAATCTATAGACAGATAATCATTGTGAAAATTAAAGGATCACAAAACCGAAAAGATAATTGTTTTATTACAGCAAAATCATTCTGCATTTTATTTGGTCATTGCTTAACAAGTCCAAAGGGAAGAAAATAGTAACCAGAGATTGTTATACATTCCTATTCTGACTGCATAACTGGCTTTAGAAATCTTATTTATCATACGAAATTAGGGCCATACCAGTTGGTTGTAGCATCGTATTTGGTGACTTTACAAACTCCTCCTTCCTTCCAGGCCCAAGTTTAAAGCAGCAATATTATTAAAAAAATCATGTGTTTTTTAAACAAAGTATTGTGGCATGCTATAAGAATGTTGGTATTTACATTTCTTCCTTGTTTATAACGGTTTATGATTCTGGACTACCGTGGCAACCACAGGCACATGATGTAGAGAGCAGAGAGGCTTTGGAACACCCTCTGAGATCTGTCTGCGCTGTAACATACTCCTTTCTCTTCTACCATCACATGACACGCTGGGTGCTGTGAGCCTGTGTCTGTGCAGCAGACTGACTGTGTCTGGCAGCCATTTTTATTGGCCAAATAGATATTTTTTTGAAATGGAGATAATGATGAGTCGTAGAACAGCTAAGAAACATATATGCTTAAAACCTACTTCATTTGTTATTTAAATCAAAGAAAATATATGTGGGATTGCTGCTTTAAAGTGGAACCATCATCTACACACCAGAGGCAAACACTTTGTGGGTCAAACCTATGTCCAGCCTATCGATTCACTGGTATCTAGTGACATCACTGGAAACACGCTGTCACTAGTGAACCAAGACTGCTTTCTCATAAATAAACGAATAGCCCACAAGCTGGCTGCCTCTACTGTTCACATGTGACAGGGATTTTAAGTTCCCGTCCCTTATCTACACTCTTATCTACGCTGCAGCAATAATCTTCTGCTCCACCCCTTTAGGGACTCGTACACACGGGTATTCATTTTAAATTTTTAACGCGTTTTGCAAACTATATGAAACGCGTTGTGATGCCGATAACCCAAGAAATAATAAGCCTGGGCCTTTACATACACACTCTCTGATTATAAAGCTCATTATGTACACAGTAAGGTCTGAGATCTTTTATGATTCGATCAGCTATAGTGAGGACTAAGGCGATTGCTTTGCATCACCAGTGTGTACGAGTTTTAAACAGACAGATATATGCAGGTAGTATGATCCAAACATGATCCTAATTCCCAGCCAATAGCAAAGTAAGGTGATCAGACATTAATACAAGACATAGTTTGGACCAGAGACTTCAGCTGCTGCAGAACCTCTTGGCAAGCTGCATCGCCATTCCTCGTTCTACCCGCAAAGACATTGGCGCGTTTCCGTAGCCCACATGACTTGCAGTTGCCAGGAGGTTCTGCGGCACAAGCAATTCTACCAACACTTGTCTGTTTTGGATGGACAATTGGCATCAAACAGGGGTCCAAATCCTTCCACTCCTCTCTCCAAGTCAGCTCATGCTGTAATCAGCTAGAATTGAAAGACAAAAAGCCAGGGTCTATGGTTTTTTATTCTGAGAGACCCTGGGGGTAACCACATACCTGAAGTGCCTCTGTGTCCAGCTCTTGCCTCTTTACCTCCAGCTGAGTCAGTTGCATTAACTCAGCTTCTATTAATAAAATCTAGACAGAAGATGAGACAGGATGGTTTGGATGAATAGACTCTCACTAGCATCAGCGCATTGTGCTGCCGGAGGGAAGCCAGGGGAGAGAGCGCGACCTCCGCAGCAGCCCAGGCGTTAGGAAAGATATCACAATACATGCACTGAGACTTACGACGTTTCCTGCATAGCCAGCAACACGCTCAGACTGTTCTATTGTGAAATATCCGAAAGTAGCAAAATAACAGTAGATTAGGCTTCACGTGGTTTAAAATATAACTTATTGGGATGCGAACACCCAAAATTAGGTGTTTGGCGGTGTTGCCCATAACAACAAATCAGATTCTAGCTCTCATTTATACAGTACATTCTAGAACATGATAGCTAGAATCTGATTGGTTGCATTGGGTAACCAATCAGATTCAAACTATCATTTATACAGTACATTCTAGATATATGAAAACTAGAATCTGATTGGTTGCTATGGGCAACACCTCCACTTTCTCTCTTTAGAAAGTCCTAACTACAGGCTGATTATCGGAATATTGTGACAAACTAGCACTGAGCAGAACAGGAAGAAATTATTAGTGAAATACTGAGAGCAAAACAAAGCATTTAACAATAAAATGATAGTTAAAAGCAATATTAGAAAGACCTATTTCTACCATTCAGAAACACAACATATTTTCATGTCATGGGGATAATTTGCAACAACAAAAAGCAGTGCAAACCTTTGTGTGTCCCATTGTGCTGTGTGTGCACATACGTACAAGCCCACAACGTGCATAGGTGTACAGAACGCTCACGGTTGGTGCAAGATGGCACTAAGAACCCTATCTGTACCAATACCGTGCCAGCCTACTAAATAAAGAACAACTGTCATCCCCACTTAATAGAGGCAGACAGCTTATTAATTCTGTAGAAAGCAATACCTCGTGCCTCAGTGTGACAACTAGTTCCTAGCGAAGGGATGGGCAGTATTATCATGAATGCAAATGGTATAAACAACGTTTACAAAAGGTCGGGGGTTGTTCATACCTATCCGCTGATAGATGTTGCTAAGGAAAGACAGCTCTTCACAATCTATCTGTCATATAAGAATTCTGCCTGAATTCAACTGGTGAAAACTAAGAAACACAGTGTGTTTCTTTGTTTACAACAGATGATTTCAGGCAGAAGTTTTATTTCAAGCATCATTGAGTTACTCCAGCATGTTTTACTATCATTTAAGCTATTCTCTACAACTTGGTAAACTAGAAAGTCTCCTTGTAGCTGTGAATGGGAGTGCCAAAGAAAAAAAAGAAAAAAACTCTAATTGGATTAAAAGACCTAAAAATAGTTTATATAAAAGTAAACCCCACCCATCCGCTACGGGTGAAAAAAATCCACAGACTGGTGAACATTTTATTTATTCCACTCTGTCATTTGATACAGGACCAATAGAAAGTCTTAGGGGTATATTTACTAAACTGCGGGTTTGAAAAAGTTAAGATGTTGCCTTTAGCAACCAATCAGATTCCAGCTGTCATTTTGTAGAATGTTCTAAATAAATGACAGCTAGAATCTGATTGGTTGCTATAGGCAACATCTTCACTTTTTCAAACCCACAGTTTAGTAAATATACCCCAAATACAGATGCATGTGCAAAATGAGGAGCTGAACACCAATCGAGGGGAAGAAAATGTTCCCAAATATTGCCAATGTTTTGCCTGACATCCCACATCGACATCACCCAAGACCTTATTTTTTCAACAAAAATCACTGGCAGGGCGGCCCATCCTTGAAAATACTTCTAACAACGTCATAGAAAATGCTTTTAGTGACACGTTAATAAAAATAGGTCTTGATCCTAGATGCGAGGAGTTATCTATAACAATAATGAAGGTCACGGCTTGTTCACATCCCTACACAATCTCCAAACCACTGGTCTGACGTGTGTGTGCCTTAATTTTGTGCCAGGCCCAATTTGTACAGATGGGTGAATGTTTTGCAATGTTTTTCTGATCAGTAAACTTACTGACGGGTGGCAACCTTGACCATAAGTTATATTTCATGCACTTTTTTTAATCAGTCATGATTGTAGGAACTGGTGCTCTATCAAATACCTTTATCGCTTCAAAGACAATATAGGAGAGTACTCGTCGATCCTCTTATTTGTCAATTCTGTACCTCTATAGTGACATGCAATCTGACCCCCTGTGAGCCGGTTATGTAGTTCATGCAGATTTGCAGGGATTTTCTCCTATTGTCCCCATAGGCAAACTGAGGGGGGAGGGGGGTTCCTTGTGCCTGGAAACCCCCTCCAAGCCTGGGGCACTGTATAATTGAGGTGGTTGGACCCTGCTCCCGCTTCACACGGCTCTGCTTGAAAAGGGAGATCTGCGTGCACCTAACAGTAGTGCACGCAGCATTGTCCATGTATATTATGGGGATAGGAAGAGTTGGAGAGCAGCCAAGCACTGTCTAATATTATAGCCACGCCCCCATGCATGCTGGTCACGCCCACTGGCGGCGTGGTGTGGAAACCCCCCCTCTACAAATCCTGTGTTTGCCCCTGGTCCCCATGCTATGTGCAATAAGATACCGGCCCAGTTACAGCAGCGGTGTGCCCGAATCATCAACACTTAGCACGAGGTGGAGCAAATGCCAGGACACAAAGCACAGAACGACTATAGCGCCTGAACTGTCACTGGCAATGACGTCTCCTGCCGGTGATGTGACACTAAATGTAACCAGACCTCCCCGAAAATGTAAAAGCAAAAAGGGGGAGATCAAAATAAACAGCAATGCCAGGCAGAGGGGGAACAAAAGAGGAAATACATGCAGAGGTGTTGGCAATGGTTAGGATGAAAACATCATGTATTCGATATATATATAGCAACAGTTGTGGAACATGAAGTGCACCGATATCAGAGAATACCAGAATAAAACAGCATTTCAAATTGTATGACATATGTCATAGTAATATTTAGCCAGCACAGTTATATCACGTAGACGTGAGTACATCTAATGCAGACAAAGAGGTGGCGGACACAGCTCACATAGAAGAATAACATAAACCTATATATAGCATAGACATTCCCATGTCCTAGGCAAAAACAAGTACTGAAAATGTTTAAAGGTAGTGTCCCTTTAAACGGAAACTACCCAAAAAGTCTTGTGTGGGATTGGTCTTTGAGATTTGAACTTGTTCAGACTGCATTGAAAGATAGTTGCTCGAGATTTTTTTCTACATAGTAACTGTCTCTTTAAATAGTGGCCTCATAGAGAACCAAACGAGAACAGAAAATTGGGAATCATGGTGTAGGGCAGCTGTTCCCAAACACTGTGGCTCGTGGTGATCTCACAGGGGTGCCGTGGCCACGGCCGGTGGTAAACTGGGTCAAGCGAGGCGGGGGACTACTTGGTAATTATTTTGGCTTAGGGATACCTTGAAAAGATTATGGAGATCCTAAGGGTGCCTTGAACTGAGAGAGTTTGGGATCCACCGGTGTAGGCGATAATGGCGATTATAGTAACGGGCCGAGATAAAGCCAGCTAATAACTTACTCTAACTAGAAGGCTCCTTAACATTATACAGAGCTCAACGTTCCCTTAGACAAGATCTAATGTCCCTCCTACAACATGAAATGCTGTTTTAAAATTGAAGATCAATAATAAAATCTTGTTGCACACACAAGTTTAGACAGTCACTTTGTGGGCCTATATCGAGCCTGTTGATTCAACGGGAAGTAATGAGGTGCATGAGGCACAAAGTGCCCCGTGCCTCATCCACGTCGCTATCTTCCTCGTGAAACGATAAGACTAAATTTTCGTGAAATTTGGATCAGTCGACAAAACGACGGTCACCACGGTGTGTAGGTGCCGAGTACATATCGGTATTCTTGTAGGAACTTGTATAAACGCCCCCTCTGTTCTGGCAGAGTCGCCCCTCTCCCCACCTGTGCTCACACCCACCTGTTCCCGAATCTGACGGTGCATGAGATCTTTCTTCAACTGCAGGGCCTCAAAGGCGGCTTTCTGGATCTCTGACTGGCAGGGGGAGAGTTAATAAATATTAGTTATAAATTACACCGGTACCCTTGTACAAAGAGGAACAGGGAATTTAAATGATGTCTCCTACATACCTCCTGCAGAATCTGACTGATGGCTTTACTCTGATCCAGCTGCTGCCAGGCCTGGATCTGCTGAAGCTTGCGATCCATTTGGGCCAGACTGTCAACAACATGAAAAAAAAAACAAAAAACACTAAATGCCACTAAATTTTCACATATGACCCAAAAAAAAGTGTGTGGGGGGGACGGGGACCTAAAGACAAAGTCTGCAGGCATTTACCAGTGCGCTAGGTGATAGATAACAACCATCATCATCATTTATTTATATAGCGCCACTAATTCCGCAGCGCTATACAGAGAACTCACTCACATCAACCCTGTCCCATTGGAGCTTAAAGTCTAAATTCCCTGATATACACACAGACAGACATAATTTCTCATCCTTCATTACGATTTCTCATGGTATTATAGAACGCTATTATATATTACAGAATAGCTAATTCTCATTACACAGACCCTTTCCCTCAAAGTACAAGGGGTGAATCCAGAAGAAGTTTATGCTTTCAAATGCTAAACTGTACTTCTAATCCCGAGAAATCAGACTTTGATTGCAAATCAGCCACCTCTCCGAATGTGCTGAACAAGATACCGCAATGTCCCGAGACATTTGGCAAATAGATTAATGACTAATTTTCATTGTTCTACGACCCATATAATAATTAGCAGACTCCAGCTGCTTCGCTGTTATTACGTGACTTATAATGAATATCTACACAATCATTGACAGCTCCTGTGCGACCCTCCTGTAGGACCTGGGTTTTTCCATCTCACCTGGAACAAGTCTGATAAACCATTTCCTGACGCCGGGACTCATAAGCCATCTGCAGAAACTTGTTCTTGTAACTTTCCGCCAACATCTGCTGCATCGCGGCTGGGGAGACAGAGCGACAGGGGGGAGAACTCCATCAGGACTGGCGGGTTCACATCAGGAAACGGTTCATATTGGACATTGGCAGGAGTTTATCAACAGTCTGTGCAATTGCAGCCCCACAAGTACCATGTAAAGTTCTGTTACTGTATCTACTTGGTTCACTAAAGTATAGAGTTTACATATAGCTGCAAATCCTATAAACCGGATTATTTCAATTAGAACACTATTGAAGTTTGTTGTTGTCATACATTTTGCATTTTGACTTATTTTAAAGGGTAAGTCCACTAAAAATGAATTGTGCCTAATTAAATCATTATATTGTGTATTACAGTGTATTACATTATTCCAAAATGTCTGATAACCTGATACTTGGTGGTGGGGGCCCCTAAACCTGTTAACCAGGGCACTCACCTTTCCCACCCCTACTTCCAGTGATAATACAGAATGAGGGGTGGTAGTTAGTACACAAAGAAATCAATCTGGGGGTTTAGTGTTTAAAGCAGACCTCCAGTCTGGCGGCTAGTGTTTAAAGCAGACCTCCAGTCTGGCGGCTAGTGTTTAAAGCAGACCTGCAGTCTGGCGGCTAGTGTTTAAAGCAGACCTTCAGTCTGGCGGCTAGTGTTTAAAGCAGACCTGCAGTCTGGCGGCTAGTGTTTAAAGCAGACCTTCAGTCTGGCGGCTAGTGTTTAAAGCAGACCTCCAGTCTGGCGGCTAGTGTTTAAAGCAGACCTCCAGTCTGGCGTCTAGTGTTTAAAGCAGACCTCCAGTCTGGCGGCTAGTGTTTAAAGCAGACCTCCAGTCTGGCGGCTAGCGTTTAAAGCAGACCTCCAGTCTGGCGGCTAGCGTTTAAAGCAGACCTCCAATCTGGTGGCTAGTGTATGATAGGTCCCCCTTCCACCCCATTATGTACACACTTTCTGAGAGGCTTGGTCAACAGATGTAGTACTTACAGGCCACTTCCTTCCGGCGCAGATTGTCCGCTTCTTCCTGGGTAATCGCCATCAGCTGCTCCATTTTTATCCTGTAAAGAAGAAGATATTATGACCATGTATCACCCCCTTATTGATCCATCATTCTGATGCCCCGGCCTTTACCTAGTCTCGGATCCCACAGACATTTACACAGGGCGTGAACAGACCCAGACATATCTGTGGCAATCAAAACGTGGCTGATGTGATGACGGTATTAACCCTTTAGTAACGTCACCTACCTCTCATCCTCCAGGGACTTCAGCATGGAGGAGCTCTGCTTCTGTCTGCAAAGTAAGAGATTCAATTACTAAACAGGATCAACTGTAGAGCAAGTAATGCAAAAAATAAGTAATCAATTGATAATAAAGGGAAACATATACATATATAGGAACTCTAACCTCAAACGCTGTATATGCCAGACACAGTCTTATGTTATAACTTCTGTGCAGGCTATAAAACTCAGGGGCATTGCATCCATTGACTCTGAGAAGAGGTACGAGGGGTATCCGAGTCAAATTATAGGTGGGGGGAGGGACTGTGTTAAACGCACCAGCTTATGTCAAGGTCGTGGGCAGAGCCTAGGGAGAAGGTTCCAAGAACCAGCAGCATTGGGGCCCTGGCTGTCGGCTACCTCTATGCCTCTAGACCGCCATATTTTCAGTCCTCTCCATTTATGATAACATCTCCAATTATGTCATGCCCGGCATCCAATAATGTCACTTGCTGCTAGGCCGTGCCCCCCAAGCTACTATAATGTAATAAGACTAATAAGAGAGCTATTGGAGAAAACAAAGGCATTAAGGGGAAGTCAAACAATGGCACCTCTCCTGAATACAGAGCTTTGCACACATATTACCGCCCAGGGGGGGGGGGGGGGGGGGGATCTGACCTGCGGTTCTTCTCCAGTAGATTGGAGATCCGGTAGGAGATTCCCTTCTCCATCTGTTTCAGCTGGTCCTGCAGCTTCAGGCGATCACTCTGCAGCTGTCGTTGATGCTCGTTCAGCCCTTTCTCCATCCTGCACTGTTCCTGGGTAACACACAGACACAAACCGTGAGCCTACGCCCGTACGGCGCATCTTTATCCCCCTCCCAGAGGATCCCGGTCACCAGGCGCTCACCTCTCGCACGGTCTGTAACATCTCATCCTTATGAGAGTTGTTCTGGAGGAGAAGCTGAGCGTGTTCTCTCTGGCCCAGGTCTAAACGGCGCTCAAAGTCCAGTTTTTCCAGCATTTTTTGTTCCTAAACAAAAAGAAATTGTGCAGATCATCAATGTAATATATTATATGACCACCACGTTATAAGGGGAGATCGGTCCAAACTCACGCTTAAGGCTAAATTTATCAACCAATCACAATCTAGCTATCATTTATCTAGTACATTCTAGAAAATGATAGCTAGAATCTGATTGGTTGCTATGAGCAACACCTCAACTTTTCCTTTTATGAAAGGTTTGATGGCTCTATCCCTTAGTTTTCATGATTTAACACATGTTGGATAGGAGGAAAATACAAAATACACTAGAGCTGCTGATTAAAGTGAACGCATCATCTACACACACTGGAGGCAGCCATCTTGCAAGAGTATTGAGTACGCCACATATTAATGTAATAGGAACTTGTGAAAAGCTCCATTGGGGGATATTTTTTTTTAAAAGCGGAAAAAGCAGAAAGTGGGGTTAAGTTTTGGAGAAAATAGTGGTAAAATGAATGCATTTTCTGTAAAAACATCAACATTTTTGCCTCAAGTCTAGCGCCAAAAAGGGTTTGTAAAGCAGATTATGGACTAGATTTACCAATTGACCACCACTGTTGCAGGCCATCCCTCACTGATATCCCCTATCACGGTGTACCTCAACCCCGTACCATGACATCATAACGTTCATACATGGTGGCACAGTGGTTAGCATTGCTGACTCGCACCGCTGGGGTGATATTTTCCCGTTTCTTGCCCGTGCCACCCAGGTGACAGATTCACGACTCACCTTTCTCTTCTCGTATTCTGAAAATTTGTTCTGTAAGATAAAGTGAAATGTAGGCGTGAACAAGCTTCTAAACACTGACCACAAAAACATCCTCAAATCAGGAATGAAATATTAACTTCCCGGACAGTTAATAATTCTGTCTATATTTTACTACAGTGTCTATTGTAGGACAAACCTCATCGAAGCTAGAGAGCGTCAAACATAATTATACTTCTTCGCGGTGTTTGAACAATACCTATTGCTTCTCTCCTTTACTTCAGTATCCGCTACTAGAGAATAATCTGCGCACAGTACTTCCAGCGACAATGCTGCAGCCGTTCTTACGCCAGCCACAAGCGAGAGAGTCAATCCAGCGTGATTAGTCTCCGGAACAGTCCACGGAGCCACATCGTGCCAATGTCAGGACTGAAATTTCCGCTTATTCTTCCCTCGCACCCCATAGAGGTGTGAGGAAAAAACAAACAGAGACTCCTTATCGCAACGGCCGACAATGTACGCAGCCGGACATCGCTGCCCACAGAACCGTGTCACAAAACATAGCTGTATGACAGGGCAGCCATGGCTGCGTTAATTAGATATTCACTGGGTTTTCCAAGATGGGAGTACTGAGGTAAAAAATTGCCATAGAAGGTGAAATGCCCTATCTGTCTCACAATAACTGATCTATCACAGAGTAAAAGTAATTTTTTGATATAATTAGATGTATGCAAATCCTGGCTTTAGCTCTGTTTTGACCAATAGACACCTTAGAGATGTTAGACTGACCATCCCAGCGGCCATTTTGTACGGCGTGATAAAACCAACAGAAAATGGTGCACATAGGTAGACAAACCCTACTTATCTATAGAACATCCCTTATTATCGGTCACGTTCCCTTCCTACTTATAAATAATTAGCACTTTTTTCTGTATAACTGAAAATGGATTTCCTGACCCTTCTACAACAGAACTGACCTGCCACTCTGACTCCTCCCTCAGCGACATGACAAGAGCGCCATCCACCGCGTCTGCCCCTCCGTCGCACGCGTCGTTTTCCAGGACGGAGAGCAAATACTGAGAGGGTGGGCAGTACTCAATGCCCAGAGCTGGAGAAGAATCGGGGACAGATAAAAGGTATGATATCCACAATTGTTTGCACGGATTTTATATTATATAATATTTTATTTATTTACCTTTGCACAGGAACTGCTGAATGGTTTCTGTCCCCTCGCTGCACACGGACGTTGGGGGAAATACCATCTCAGAGGCGTTTAGAGACAGGGTCTACAAACCAGTGAAGAGGACAGATTGGTGTTATATATGTAGACTATACCAATATTTATAGAACTGTACAGCTGGGGAGGATACATAAACGCATTTAAGGAGATATTAGACCCAGATTGTTACTGACCGAAGCTTAAAGTGTAAGCGCAATGGAGGGGGACGTTCTGTGAGCTGAACCGCGATTCGTGAGAAGGCAGCCAATCAATTCAGGAGGCACCAGTGACATCACTGAGACATTAGGCAAATGTCTCATGAATTGATAGGCTGCATGCTCATGAATAAATACAGACAGCATAGGACTATGTTGTGAAGGGCTACAATGGGAATTTTGCTTCAGAGGTGCAGTATTAGCCTAAAATGAAATTTGAAGTAAAAATTACGCATATACTAAATACCCCTTAGATTTAAGCAGGGGAGAGAAATAATCTAATACTTCAATTTTTCAAGCATCCTAGTGGGGTCTATTTATACTTGGGACCTCACAGTGGATTCACTAGTGAGTAGGATTCTGGGCTACCATGGCAACCACAGTCACACGGCACATGACGCAGAGAGGCTTTGGAACTCCCCTCTGAGCTCCTTCTCCACCCTTTGCCATCACATGACTCGCTGAGAGCTGTGAGCCTGTGTCTGTCTAGCAGATAGACCAGTGTTGGCTTACCGGTGACACTCCAGGTGTTGTGAAACTACAAGTCCCAGCATGCTTTGTCAATATATAGCAGCGTATTGCTGGAAGGGTGTACTGGGACTTGCAGTTTCACAACACCTGGAGTGTCGCAGCTTAGCCAACACGAAGATAGACTTTGCCTGGCAGCCATTTTTATTTGCCAATCAGAGAGCTTTTGAAAAGGAGATAACAATTTAACTTGCTACTTAAAGAAGAAAAAAAAATAAACACGTTATGTGGGATTGCTGCTTTAAATGCATGGGGACAACATACAAGCACAATTAATGTACAGTCCCCGGCAGATCTGTTATTATATATGCTGACAGAGGGAGAAAGTTATTAATAAGCAATAAAAGAAAGACACTTAGGGCTAGATTTACTAAGCTGCAGGTTTGAAAAAGTGGGGATGTTGCCTATAGCAACCAATCAGATTCTAGCTTTCATTTATTTAATACATTCTACAAAATGACAGCTAGAATCTGATTGGTTGCTATAGGCAACATCCCCACTTTTTCAAACCTGCAGCTAAGTAAATCTAGCCCTTAGCCAGTCACTGTAGGAACAAGCAGCCTGGAGGGCGGTAAAGATTGGGATGCCAGTCACTATAAATTATAACTCACCTCTAATGTTCGGACATTGGCCAGAGATGGGGGCAGCTCGTTCACTCTGTTTTCACTGATGTTCAAAGTACGCAGACAACGGAGTCCACCTACTGTCACCGGAAGCTGCTTCAGCTTGTTCCCTAGTAAAATCATGGAAGGCGACATTAGACGCAGACATCAGAGGACTGAGCGTAACCGACAACGGAGGTGGCTGTTCTGTGTGCTGATCCGCTAGTCATGAGTAGGCAGCCAATCGATCACTAGGAAGCAGTGACATCACTGAGACATAAGACAAGTGATCGGATAGGCTGCCTTCTGATGAATAACGATTCTGCCCAAAAAACTGCTGCTTCCATTGTATGTCAGCGACAAGTACATGTAATCACACACAATAATATGGAACCGCACATAATGCTGGCACAGAGGAAAACCCAATTCCATGACAAACGGCTCTTATTGGTGATTATTAAACAATACTCACTATGCAAAACAAACCTATCAATCTAAATTACAACTATTCAAATAGCCCTGTGCAGGGGATATGCATATAAGTGATTAAGTAGACAAACGTATCTATTTATGTCAATTAAATAATATTAAATGCAGATATTTTTCTCAAATGCTACTACGCCGTACATCCACTTAAAAAAAGCTACTTTTGAAATGTTGTTTTTTGGATCTGTGTGTCCCACAGACTGGATGAAAAAGAAAAAAAGAATACAAAATGTTGTGTTGTCATAGATACCAAGATGTTTGCATTACTTTGAACAAAGAGATAGAGTATGCTGGGAATTGTAGGCTGTGCACCCACTGGAGTTATGATTCTGTATTTATCTACAGCACATAGAGATGTAGGTGAAGGGTACAATTATAGTTCCATTCCAGTACATCCAACGTGCATCAGAGAACGTACATTCATCTCAAAAGCAATGAAGTGAGATTAACAAGCATTTATAGCTTTGTTTTTACATGCATTTGGCTTGAAAAAGATACCAACTTCCTGTTAGGCCACAAAAAAAGATTGAACGCAATTGTAAAATCATATAATATACATGCAATAAAAAAAAGACATTGCTAATGTCAGTACGGAGCTGGGTACACACTACAGAAAAATTATCCCGATGCAATATCGCTAACGATTTTACCAAATCCCAATCAGCAGCAGATTCCTGTGTACACACTATACACGTTGTACAAGATTTACCGTCAGATCTGTGCTCTTCAACTGTCATAACCATCGGCTGAAACGATCCTGATTCTGCACACTGCATAGAGATCTATGGACACTGCCGGTCCTGAGTGCAGACACACTGCATAGAGATCTATGGACACTGCCGGTCCTGAGTGCAGACACACTGCATAGAGATCTATGGACACTGCCGGTCCTGAGTGCAGACACACTGCATAGAGATCTATGGACACTGCCGGTCCTGAGTGCAGACACACTGCATAGAGATCTATGGACACTGCCGGTGCTGAGTGCAGACACACTGCATAGAGATCTATGGACACTGCCGGTCCTGAGTGCAGACACACTGCATAGAGATCTATGGACACTGCCGGTCCTGAGTGCAGACACACTGCATAGAGATCTATGGACACTGCCGGTCCTGAGTGCAGACACACTGCATAGAGATCTATGGACACTGCCGGTCCTGAGTGCAGACACACTGCAGGATTGGAACGACATCGTTCCATCGTTTACCGAGATTTTTAGTTCAGTTATAAAATTAAATCAAACTATACGATGAGCTTTGTAACGATAATCAATCATCGTTGGCGCACACTAGTGTGCGGTCGTTTATCGTGTGATTGGCCCAATGTTAGAGTGAAAAACCTGTAGGGTCTGATTCATTAAGGAAAGTAAGGCAAAAAAATTACAATGCAAGGGGTGCAAATTAGTTTATTATTTTGCACATAAGTTAAATACTTTCTGGTTTTTTTTCATGTAGGACACAAATACTTGATAACCTATTTGTACACTGAAATTTGAAGTTGATCTAGGACATGCCTTACCCCAATTAGAAATCTGTCCCCACGTTATAAATTTACCTCCCTTCCAATGCAACATGATTTTGCCCGGGTGAAAAGTTACTCATTTTATTTGCCTTCTTTTCCTTAATGAATCAGGCCCGTACTGTGTACCCAGCCTAAATCTATTATAAAACCAGACACTTGCCTTTCACATTTAGGGTCTGAAGTTGGACCAAGTCTCCGATGGAGTCGGGGAGAGAACGTAAGACGTTCCGTTCTACATTCAGCACCTGGGAGAGGAAGAACGGTACATTAACGCTAGAAGGTAGTTCCGCCACTGGGAGCAGAATATCATCCACCTCTACATGACTGTTCCTAATTGTTATAAAGAGCAAGTGATGGCAAAATGCAAATGACGTTTTCTGCGGAATTGAGGGTAGGGATCACTACACATTTTCTTTAAGTGAATATAAATAAAAATAAGAAGATCACATGCAAATCAATGATCTATTTCCATATGGATGAAATGCAGCGCTTCAGCATCTCTGTAAGACACTACTAAGGGTCAACTGTGCTCCATAAGACCCGGCATTTGGAGCGTTGTAATATATGAACATGGGAAGGTAAGATGTGAAAATCGGCATTTGCATTTCAAATCCACTTTAAAAAACAAATCAATGAGTCCTTCTGGAGACAAGTTGATCTTTTACATACAGCCTATGTATGTTCTTTATTTACACCACAAGGCCACGGTTACAACGTTCCTACACGTTAGTGAGATCTATAATGATTCATTCGACTACTTTGCTCAAATCACTGTTCCTGGTTCTGTCTGGAAATTTAGAAAGCGATAGCAACACTGACACCTGCTGGCAATATGGAAGTAATTAAACCCCATCAAAAAGAATGGTCTTACTGTTATCTACAGTGGGTCATAGTGAGTAAATATTCACTAAATAAGTAATTGTGCACCAGGCATGCTCACAACACAATGCCCATCACATTCTACAAGTGTCCGATGACTTTACCCGTAAGGAGGTCAGCTGTCCTATGTCGGCAGGGAGTGATGTAATCTGGTTGTCATGAAGATCAAGGACCTAAACAGAACCATAGATATATAGATATTTCATTGAAGTTATAGATTGGTTAATAAACACAGTACAGGACACACTAAAATCATGCTTTCTGCAAGAACCTTCCATTATACAATGCACCATAACTTTATAGATAAGACTGGTAAACTGACAATTTATATTTACCTTTAAAGTGGCTAAGTCTAGTATTTGGCAGGACTTGGGGACCAGCTGAGATAAATAATTGCTATGAAGGATCAACACCTGCAAAGAGACATCGACCAGATTTTAAGAGACGTGGTTGATAGACGTAAGATTGGTTATACACGTCTTCCCAGAATCCTTTGCTGTGCAGGGCAATTCCAACAATAAAATGACCAAGAAATGTCCTAAATCAAACTAAACTGGAAAATATCTGAAATAAAGAATCTATACATTTTAGGGCTCACTTCACTTTACAACAGATAGAAGGAAAAACAAAAAAAAATTTTAATTTTCACATTGCTCGAGATGTTCGATCTACCGGATGGGGATTTTTCATGTGTAATTGCTGTAAATCAGGAAACAAAATATCTTGATGTATTTTCTTCAATATCAGAAAGGGTCGGTTTACTTAGAAGTTGTTCATTTCATGTTGTCATATATCTGGGAAAGTCTGTCCCACATCCTTAGTCACCGATTTAGAAATAAACTATTGGCAATGATATGCGCTCAGGGCCGGTACGTGTATTCTGGGACAAATTAAATAATTGCTGGGTGCACCTTACTGTGCTGAACACGTATTAATGTGTGTATTTGAGCTGACTAATTGCTATTCTTCCTGACTTGACTTGTACCTCCATCATCCCGTCCTTTCCTTGGTAGTTGCTGCTTAATGGGGTAAACCTGGAGGACGTGACCTGTGGGCATCTCTCAGTCTTTTATCTCCATTCCTGACCATGAGCGAACCCTCCTAACCCCACGCAATCCTGCGCCAATCTCTAACTGCAAAGTGGTTCCACTACTAGGTGTCGTCACATAAGCGACTTCTAAAACGTTCTAATTCTTGTAACTTTATTTCTAGCACCATTTACATATAAACTTGTTTTTAAATAACAATAGAGAACAAAAAGAAAAGAACTAATTATTTAACACATTAAACCCGCTTGGATCAATCTGCACTACAAAAACGTATTCACTTGAATACATTTTTTTTAATGTACCTGGACAAGACTGAGGAGCAAGCGTCAGTTTGTAATAAGTTAGTTCATTGTTAAATAATTTGATCTGGTTTTAGCTTTGCTCTGTATTTGTCCCGCTTTGGAACGAGTGCGTTCCCATTGGCTTTTTCCCCTACCGTGTCCATCCTATCCTCTGCTCTTTATTTGTAACAGAAATTAAAATTGTGATAAAAGCTTACTATTATTTTCTGCTAACAGCGATGATCAGAGATGGACAAAGAGAGACACAAAATATTTTCAGTACTGTAAGAGCGTTGGGTAAAGAGGCACAAGGAGTTCAACTCCGTCCTGAATACTGACCTTCTTCTGCAGGACCCGACAGGTGGAGAAAGCAGCATCGGGGGTCTGGAAGCAGACAACTGGACGTCAGTGTGGAAGGGGGACAACATCAGCATTATAGTATACACTGAATATACATAAAGAAGAGAGTCTGGCGGTCGGTTACCTCTGATAATTCACATTTTGAGATGTCCAATATATCATCAGCTCCGGCTTCCTTTGCCTGGAAAAAAAGAATAAGTGTTTCATTAAAGGGTTTGTCTGCAAAATGGTAATAATGACCGATGTGCTCTCCACGGGCAGAACCTAATAAGAGGACAGTACTGGCCCACAGCTGTCCGCACCATTCACAGGCTGGCACTCCTCGGCGCTCCGGCCACCCGCGGTCTCCCTGCTCCGCGCTGAGCGGTATATACAGTAGCACAGCAAGGTGTAGTTTCAACTACAATTTGTTTGTTCACGGCTGGGGGAACAGTCCATAGTATAGAAGGGCAGGGCCAGCGGACTGTGATTTAACCTGCTCCCCGCGGCCCCTTCCACATAACAAGGAGTCGGGATGGCGGAGAGACACCAGCGTGTGAATGGGCAGCGTGTGAACGGGCAGTGGGCGCATTCACTAATCCAAATCTATCATCTGATTTTTTATTTTCCTATTTGATTCTTTCTTGATAAATAAAGAACTTTTCGTCCTAATACAAAATATATAAACAACAAAGAGCTGTATAATGCAGCTATTTCGGGACACATATTTTTGGGAGCAGTTTTAGAACGATTTGTTAGTCAAGCAAAAGCTATTTAGGGGTGTGGTAATGCATTTGGCAGAGCACATAACTCCATCAGTGACAATGAGAAGCATATAATTATCCCAAATATTAAACATTCTAAAACTTACATTGCAAACCTGTGTCTCATCACATTTATATGTGCAAGTATGTGACCTAATCATACTTATAGTGCCAGTCTGTGACCTCATCCCCATACATTACTAGCCTGTAACCTCATCCCCCATACATTACTAGCCTGTGACTTCATCCCCCTTACATTACTAGTCTGTAACCTCATCCCCCTTACATTACTAGCCTGTGACCTCATCCCCCTTACATTACTAGCCTGTGACCTCATCCCCCATACATTACTAGCCTGTGACCTCATCCCCCATACATTACTAGCCTGTGACCTCATCCCCCTTACATTACTAGTCTGTGACCTCATCCCCCATACATTACTAGCCTGTGACCTCATCCCCCTTACATTACTAGCCTGTGACCTCATCCCCCATACATTACTAGCCTGTGACCTCATCCCCCATACATTACTAGCCTGTGACCTCATCCCCCTTACATTACTAGCCTGTGACCTCATCCCCCTTACATTACTAGCCTGTGACCTCATCCCCCTTACATTACTAGCCTGTGACTTCACCCCCTTACATTACTAGCCTGAGCCCTCATCCCCCTTACATTACTAGCCTGTGACCTCATCCCCCATACATTACTAGCCTGTGACCCCATCCCCCATACATTACTAGCCTGTGACCTCATCCCCCATACATTACTAGCCTGTGACCTCATCCCCCTTACATTACTAGCCTGTGACCTCATCCCCCTTACATTACTAGCCTGTGACCTCATCCCCCATACATTACTAGCCTGTGACCCCATCCCCCATACATTACTAGCCTGTGACCTCATCCCCCATACATTACTAGCCTGTGACCTCATCCCCCATACATTACTAGCCTGTGACCTCATCCCCCATACATTACTAGCCTGTGACCTCATCCCCCTTACATTACTAGCCTGTGACCTCATCCCCCTTACATTACTAGCCTGTGACCTCATCCCCCATACATTACTAGCCTGTGACCCCATCCCCCATACATTACTAGCCTGTGACCTCATCCCCCATACATTACTAGCCTGTGACCTCATCCCCCTTACATTACTAGCCTGTGACCTCATCCCCCATACATTACTAGCCTGTGACCCCATCCCCCATACATTACTAGCCTGTGACCCCATCCCCCATACATTACTAGCCTGTGACATCATCCCCCATACATTACTAGCCTGTGACCCCATCCCCCATACATTACTAGCCTGTGACCCCATCCCCCATACATTACTAGCCTGTGACCTCATCCCCCATACATTACTAGCCTGTGACCTCATCCCCCTTACATTACTAGCCTGTGACCTCATCCCCCATACATTACTAGCCTGTGACCTCATCACCCTTACATTACTAGCCTGTGACCTCATCCCCCTTACATTACTAGCCTGTGACCCCATCCCCCTTACATTACTAGCCTGTGACCCCATCCCCCATACATTACTAGCCTGTAACCTCATCCCCCATACATTACTAGCCTGTGACTTCATCCCCCTTACATTACTAGTCTGTAACCTCATCCCCCTTACATTACTAGCCTGTGACCTCATCCCCCTTACATTACTAGCCTGTGACCTCATCCCCCATACATTACTAGCCTGTGACCTCATCCCCCATACATTACTAGCCTGTGACCTCATCCCCCATACATTACTAGCCTGTGACCTCATCACCCTTACATTACTAGCCTGTGACCTCATCCCCCTTACATTACTAGCCTGTGACCTCATCCCCCTTACATTACTAGCCTTTGACCTCATCCCCCATACATTACTAGCCTGTGACCTCATCCCCCATACATTACTAGCCTGTGACCTCATCCCCCTTACATTACTAGCCTGTGACCTCCCCCCCTTACATTACTAGCCTGTGACCTCATCCCCCTTACATTACTAGCCTGTGACCTCATCCCCCTTACATTACTAGCCTGTGACCTCATCCCCCTTACATTACTAGCCTGTGACCTCATCCCCCATACATTACTAGCCTGTGACCTCATCCCCCTTACATTACTAGCCTGTGACCTCATCCCCCTTACATTACTAGCCTGTGACCCCATCCCCCTTACATTACTAGCCTGTGACCCCATCCCCCTTTACATTACTAGCCTGTGACCTCACCCCCTTACATTACTAGCCTGTGACCCCATCCCCCTTACATTACTAGCCTGTGACTTCACCCCCTTACATTACTAGCCTGTGACCTCACCCCCTTACATTACTAGCCTGTGACCTCATCCCCCTTACATTACTAGCCTGTGACCTCACCCCCCTTACATTACTAGCCTGTGACCTCACCCCCTTACATTACTAGCCTGTGACCTCACCCCCCTTACATTACTAGCCTGAGCCCTCATCCCCCTTACATTACTAGCCTGTGACCTCATCCCCCATACATTACTAGCCTGTGACCTCACCCCCCTTACATTACTAGCCTGAGCCCTCATCCCCCTTACATTACTAGCCTGTGACCTCATCCCCCATACATTACTAGCCTGTGACCTCATCACACATACAAAGGCCAGTCTGTGTCTCCATCTGTATTGCCGTATGGCTCCTCACTACCTCCGGTATATATACAATTCCTGGTGATTACAGTTCACTTGGATGAAGGTATAACGCACTGGGCTGTGTCCTGAGCAGGACTATAGAGAACTATGATTATCAGCTTTCCAAAGTACTGCTCTGGATATAAACAGCAGGCGATCTAATGCTGTGCATAGGAGCTGTAACATCTAGGTACTAGATTCCTGACTGATTATATATATATATATATATATATATGTATGTATGGTGTTACCCTGAGCCAGTGCGGAGAGGAGGAGAGAGCACCAAAGGAGGACATTCTCTGGTCCCCAACCCCCATTTCTTAGTCTCTATGACAAGCTGGACACCCAGACCTGTCCTGTCCTGACCATGGCTGTGTGTGGGCAGCTCTAGCGTATAATTCATTTTTTGCTCATGTCTAAATCATCAGCAGTGAGTTCCTACAAGTGCCCCTCAATGCCACTGCTGAATCATAGCTGAAAGTGCATAGCATGAAGCTGCTGTCTGGGGCAGTTCAGTAAACATAATACATAAAGAGATGGGTAGGAATTTAGGAAAGTAACATTCGCCTGGCAGACTAAGGGGTAAAAGTAACACACAGTATAAAGGGATAATATCGCTGTGGCCGCTATGCAGTATGATATTCTCCCTTTACATCAAACAAGACATGAGATGAGATCACCTTCTGGCATTGTGATCATTAGTGTCTGTGTTGCGATCTCTTAAACGAAACAGAGAACTTAAATGGAATAAACAATTCACCAGATGAAGCAGACAGTCGGGTCTTACCAGGCACATCTGATACTCAAGGCGTTTTCTCGCCTCCCCGCTCTGCTTCTGTCTCCTGAAGAAAAGAGGCATCTCGCACCAGGCTCCTCTCCAAGACAATCTGCCTGAAACACAAGACATGTCAGGCACGCAGGGCTGGATCCTCTGGGAGGCCCAGTATAACAAGTCACACCGTCAGTTTCGCTAAGGAACCGCTCCCTGACACAGGCTGCAAAGGAAACAGCTCGTGCAGAGGAGGAGACACAGCCAGATCCTCACACTGACAGTCAGGAATAATCTGGTACAGACACAGCCGGATCCTCACACTGACAGTCAGGAATAATCTGGTACAGACAGACACAGCCAGATCCTTACACTGACAGTGAGGAATAATCTGGTACAGACACAGCTGGATCCTCACACTGACAGTCAGGAATAATCTGGTACAGACACAGCCAGATCCTTACACTGACAGTGAGGAATAATCTGGTACAGACACAGCCGGATCCTCACACTGACAGTCAGGAATAATCTGGTACAGACACAGCTGGATCCTCACACTGACAGTCAGGAATAATCTGGTACAGACACAGCCAGATCCTTACACTGACAGTGAGGAATAATCTGGTACAGACACAGCTGGATCCTCACACTGACAGTCAGGAATAATCTGGTACACACACAGCCAGATCCTCACACTGACAGTCAGGAATAATCTGGTACAGACAGACACAGCCGGATCCTCACACTGACAGTCAGGAATAATCTGGTACAGACAGACACAGCCGGATCCTCACACTGACAGTCAGGAATAATCTGGTACAGACAGACACAGCCGGATCCTCACACTGACAGTGAGGAATAATCTGGTACAGACACAGCCGGATCCTCACACTGACAGTCAGGAATAATCTGGTACAGACACAGCTGGATCCTCACACTGACAGTGAGGAATAATCTGGTACAGACACAGCCGGATCCTCACACTGACAGTGAGGAATAATCTGGTACAGACACAGCTGGATCCTCACACTGACAGTCAGGAATAATCTGGTACAGACAGACACAGCCGGATCCTCACACTGACAGTGAGGAATAATCTGGTACAGACAGACACAGCCGGATCCTCACACTGACAGTGAGGAATAATCTGGTACAGACACAGCAGGATCCTCACACTGACAGTCAGGAATAATCTGGTACAGACAGACACAGCCGGATCCTCACACTGACAGTCAGGAATAATCTGGTACAGCGCAGCCGGATCCTCACACTGACAGTCAGGAATAATCTGGTACAGACAGACACAGCCGGATCCTCACACTGACAGTCAGGAATAATCTGGAACAGACACAGCCGGATCCTCACACTGACAGTCAGGAATAATCTGGAACAGACACAGCTGGATCCTCACACTGACAGTCAGGAATAATCTGGTACAGACACAGCCGGATCCTCACACTGACAGTCAGGAATAATCTGGTACAGACAGACACAGCCGGATCCTCACACTGACAGTGAGGAATAATCTGGTACAGACACAGCTGGATCCTCACACTGACAGTCAGGAATAATCTGGAACAGACACAGCTGGATCCTCACACTGACAGTCAGGAATAATCTGGTACAGACACAGCCGGATCCTCACACTGACAGTCAGGAATAATCTGGTAGAGACAGACACAGCCGGATCCTCACACTGACAGTGAGGAATAATCTGGTACAGACAGACACAGCCGGATCCTCACACTGACAGTCAGGAATAATCTGGTACAGACACAGCCGGATCCTCACACTGACAGTGAGGAATAATCTGGTACAGACACAGCCAGATCCTCACACTGACAGTCAGGAATAATCTGGTACAGACAGACACAGCCGGATCCTCACACTGACAGTGAGGAATAATCTGGTACAGACACAGCTGGATCCTCACACTGACAGTCAGGAATAATCTGGTACAGACAGACACAGCCGGATCCTCACACTGACAGTGAGGAATAATCTTGTACAGACACAGCCAGATCCTCACACTGACAGTCAGGAATAATCTGGTACAGACACAGCTGGATCCTCACACTGACAGTCAGGAATAATCTGGAACAGACACAGCTGGATCCTCACACTGACAGTCAGGAATAATCTGGTACAGACACAGCCGGATCCTCACACTGACAGTCAGGAATAATCTGGTAGAGACAGACACAGCCGGATCCTCACACTGACAGTGAGGAATAATCTGGTACAGACAGACACAGCCGGATCCTCACACTGACAGTCAGGAATAATCTGGTACAGACACAGCCGGATCCTCACACTGACAGTGAGGAATAATCTGGTACAGACACAGCCAGATCCTCACACTGACAGTCAGGAATAATCTGGTACAGACAGACACAGCCGGATCCTCACACTGACAGTGAGGAATAATCTGGTACAGACACAGCTGGATCCTCACACTGACAGTCAGGAATAATCTGGTACAGACAGACACAGCCGGATCCTCACACTGACAGTGAGGAATAATCTTGTACAGACACAGCCAGATCCTCACACTGACAGTCAGGAATAATCTGGTACAGACACAGCCGGATCCTCACACTGACAGTGAGGAATAATCTGGTACAGACAGACACAGTCGGATCCTCACACTGACAGTCAGGAATAATCTGGTCCAGACAGACACAGCCAGATCCTCACACTGACAGTCAGGAATAATCTGGTACAGACACAGCCGGATCCTCACACTGACAGTGAGGAATAATCTGGTACAGACACAGCCGGATCCTCACACTGACAGTCAGGAATAATCTGGTACAGACAGACACAGCCGGATCCTCACACTGACAGTGAGGAATAATCTGGTACAGACAGACACAGCCGGATCCTCACACTGACAGTGAGGAATAATCTGGTACAGACACAGCAGGATCCTCACACTGACAGTCAGGAATAATCTGGTACAGACAGACACAGCCGGATCCTCACACTGACAGTCAGGAATAATCTGGTACAGACACAGCCGGATCCTCACACTGACAGTCAGGAATAATCTGGAACAGACACAGCTGGATCCTCACACTGACAGTCAGGAATAATCTGGTACAGACAGACACAGCCGGATCCTCACACTGACAGTGAGGAATAATCTTGTACAGACACAGCCAGATCCTCACACTGACAGTCAGGAATAATCTGGTACAGACACAGCCGGATCCTCACACTGACAGTGAGGAATAATCTGGTACAGACAGACACAGCCGGATCCTCACACTGACAGTCAGGAATAATCTGGTACAGACACAGCCGGATCCTCACACTAACAGTCAGGAATAATCTGGTACCGACAGACACAGCCGGATCCTCACACTGACAGTCAGGAATAATCTGGTACAGATAGATACAGCTGGATCCTCACACTGACAGTCAGGAATAATCTGGAACAGACACAGCCAGATCCTCACACTGACAGTCAGGAATAATCTGGTACAGACACAGCCGGATCCTCACACTGACAGTCAGGAATAATCTGGAACAGACATAGCCAGATCCTCACACTGACAGTCAGGAATAATCTGGTACAGACACAGCCGGATCCTCACACTGACAGTCAGGAATAATCTGGTACAGACAGACACAGCCGGATCCTCACACTGACAGTCAGGAATAATCTGGTACAGACAGACACAGCCGGATCCTCACACTGACAGTCAGGAATAATCTGGTACAGACAGAGACAGCCAGATCCTCACACTGACAGTCAGGAATAATCTGGTACAGACACAGCCGGATCCTCACACTGACAGTCAGGAATAATCTGGTACAGACAGACACAGCCGGATCCTCACACTGACAGTCAGGAATAATCTGGTACAGACACAGCCGGATCCTCACACTGACAGTCAGGAATAATCTGGTACAGACAGACACAGCCGGATCCTCACACTGACAGTCAGGAATAATCTGGTACAGCGCAGCCGGATCCTCACACTGACAGTGAGGAATAATCTGGTACAGACAGACACAGCCGGATCCTCACACTGACAGTCAGGAATAATCTGGTACAGACACAGCCGGATCCTCACACTGACAGTCAGGAATAATCTGGTACAGATAGAAGAGATTCTGCGTACATTAGGTTAGTTGCATCACCGCCAAATTAAATTCCAATATTTGTACTTCATTATTCCATCCTTCACCTCTTTATAAATAAACTATTATTTCTTTTTAATTATAATAGCAAATTTCTTTCAAAATCTCGAGGGTGCTACCAGTGGCAACTAGTAGTCAATCACAAACACCAAAAAGGTCTTCAACCAAAATCAAATTCTACAAACTGTGAGCTAATGATATTACAGAGTAGCGACATATAAATCTCATTTCTCATATGTTTATTTCCCACAGGGCCTGACTAATGGTTCAGGACTCCCTCCATGCCGGGCTAATAAGCCAAATCATCCTTAATTTAAAATCCGGTTTCCTTCACCTCCAGATATGTTCCTGCATTTTCGAAATTCAGCTCCACTTGGCTTTTTAAAAGGGTCACGACAAACTCATTACGGTTTGATCAAAATTAAAACTATGTAGCGGAAAGGAGGCTCGAACAAGCGCTACTGAGGGTCACAAAGTGAAGGGCGAGGGGGCTGTCACCCGTCATAGGATAGGATAACTCATTGCTGTCAGCGTTTACTATAGGAATACACCAAGGTTAGATCCCTCTAACATTTACTCTTTCATTCTTTCTTTTTACTTTGGAGAACAACTATTCTGTTATATTAAAATTAATTTCAGTTTATACCTCTCCCTGTTCCAGTTTTGCACCCTCAAAAATTGCCAACTCCCTCCCACCCCCCAAAAAAAAACCTGCAGCCTAGTCAGCCTATTGGATAACAGAGTCCTGATTTTCCAATAGAGGTACAGGGAATATCATCATCATCACCATTTATTTATATAGCGCCACTAATTCCGCAGCGCTGTACAGAGAACTCACTCACATCAGTCCCTGGCCCATTGGGGCTTACAGTCTAAATTTCCTAATATACACACACACAGACACAGAGAGTAGGGTCAATTTGTTAGCAGCCAATTAACCTACCAGTATGTTTTTGGAGTGTGGGAGGAAACCAGAGCACCTGGAGGAAACCCACGCAAACACGGGGAGAACATACAAACTCCAGATAGATAAGGTCATGGTCGGGAATTGAACTCATGACCCCAGTGCTGTGAGGCAGAAGTGCTCAAACAGGTTATAAGAAACAGGAGGAAAGGAAGCACAGGAAAGAAAAGCAACAACTCCCTGCTGTGTATTCAGACTAAATAAGTGTCGGACACTCACAGAGGAAAAAGGTCTGATTAGCATGAGGCTTCCTTTAGAAGTTACAAAACAAAAACAAATTTCCTCCCCAGGCATACTGTCTCAGAAATACATTCCACACAGAAATACAACACAATACAAAAGAAATCAGTACATTTGCAACGATATACAGTGGTGCCCTGCACCCATAATTAAAATAAATAATAGAAAGCAGTGTTACTATAGCTACTATTACCAATATCAATGTAACTTGTGTATTAACCTAAAGACTTCCTGATGCTGGAAATCATTTACATATGTCAAAGTAACCACATTCCTTTCATGTATTTATTATAGTTTCAGTACAGCCATACAATTGTTCATCATCCACTGTGTACACACAAACAGATTATGTATATGCTCCCTTTCATCTGTGTCATTGTATACACAAACGTAGTTATTACAGACAGATAGATCGATCATGAAGGACTTTCTTGTACACCTAACAAAATAAATTTATTGTACAGCACTAAGCACTAAAACGTGTACTCTCCCATTCCTTTGGTCTCCTGGCCCTTACAGGAACGTGGATCTCCCCTCTGATACTGCTTCCTCCACTGCACTCTCCCACGGGGGTCTCTCCTTCAACCACAGTCCCCGTCCTGAGGACCTCCTCTCCTGGGTACACCTTCAGTGTTACCCCCCTCTCCTTCTCCTCCTTTGAAGTTCACTCCATCCGCCTCTTCTCTCCACCTTCGTGCTGCTGTCATCTATCCTCCCCCTGGCCCTTCCTCACAATTTCTTGATAACGTTGCCTCCTGACTTTCCCATTTCCTCAATTCTGATTTTCCCACTATTATCATTGGGTATTTTAACATCCCTACTGACTTTCCTTTTCCTACAGCTGCCTCTAAACTCCTAACTCTCTCTTCCTCCTATGGCCTCTCCCAATGGACAACTTCTGCCACCCACCGTGATTGGTCACTCCCTGGACCTAGGGGCTGATTCATTAAGGATCTTAACTTGAGAAACTTCTTATTTCAGTCTCCTGGACAAAACCATGTTACAATGCAAGGGATGCAAATTAGTATTCTGTTTTGCACATAAGTTAAATACTGCCTGTTTATTCATGTAGCACACAAATATCAACTTTACATTTCAGTGTACAAATAAGCTATCAAGTATTTGTGTGCTACATGAAAAAAACAGTCAGTATTTAACTTATGTGCAAAACAGAATACTAATTTGCACCCCTTGCATTGTAAAATGGTTTTGTCCAGGAGACTGAAATAAGACGTTTCTCAAGTTAAGATCATTAATGAATCAGGCCCAGTGTTCTTCCATCTCAGTGACATCTCCAACTCTGACCACAAGCTCATTTCCTTTGCCCTCTCTTTACCCCTTGCCTCCCCACTCCCACCCAAAGTCACTTGCACACAACGTCCCATATATATATATATATATATATATATATTTACAATGTAATTCCTAAAGTCAGATCAAGTTTTCAGAGGCATAATCATACTACATACATATAGCATTATAAACACTTTTGCAGCTTAATAAAATGACAGTATGGTCTATGTACCTAATAGCAGACTTAGACAACATGTTGCTCTTCTGATCACTTGGGACTTGTAGTTTCACAACATCTAGAGATCCACAAGCTGCTGAGCTCTGCTCAATAACCACAATGTGTAATGTATTAAAGGGCTGGGGTCCTACACATAGCAGGGGGTGCTTACACATGGCAGGGGGTCCCTACACATGGCAGGGGGTCCTTACACATGGCAGGGGGTCCTAGTCTATGTACACAGTGTAATCTATCCTACTAATACAGGTACCTAGGTGGGGTATAGGACCTGGCATGGGGCAGACAGGCCTGGTACTCACTGCTGAGAGGTAGTTGGCTCCAGGGACACACCAGGGGCCCTTATTGCCCTTCTTGCTCATGCAGAATCTCCACAGCCATTGACATCAGATGTTTCCGGGTCCCAGAGTCACGTGACCCACTGCACACCCAAAACACATCAGCAAGAGCCCCCTGGCGGCCGTCCGGTGTATCACCAGCCAAAAACTGGGATTTGTAGTCCCACAGCATCCCGTTCGCTCAGCTCTTTAAGGTCATTTGTTTCTCCTTAAGTAGGTATTGTTTAGAGTGGTCACACAGGACGCCGATCACTGTGATATACATATATATATATATATATATATATATATATATATAATCAACATGCGCGGTTAACAGGTCGCATTTGGCTGCCACACCTAAGATGGCGGCAGTGAGCGGACACGCCAGGGTCTCGCGGGATTTGGAGCCTTGATAAGAGGCTACTGCGCATGCTCCACCTTCTCTTTCTTGTCCGCTTCCCAGCTGGTGAAGGTGCAACTGTCATTTCGGTCGTCCCGAATCCGGGTTCATCCGACACCGTAACCGGCAGCGTGAAGTGGATCTCCCTTAGCCCGGCACAGACATGCCTCCTAAATTCGATCCCACCGAGATTAAAGTTGGTACGTGAGGCGGGGCTGGGGAATATGCGTGGCCGAGCGGAGCCCCCCTAACCCCCGGGCAGGCCGCAGTGCTGGAGGTGGCCGTGAGGCTCTCACGTGACTTACATCCGGGGTAATGAGAGCTCCCAGGTCGGTCCAGGGTCTCAGGCACGTGGTGGGGAGGTGAGAGGGGGCTTGTTACTGTATTTTGCTGATTAGATGGGCACTTGTACACCGTATATACAGTAGTACTGGGGCACGTGATATTATGTGCTACTGCCAGATCTGCAGCTTGATGTCCTCCCTGACACCACGGTGAGTTCACGGGGGATCTTTTGGATTTAGGCCACGTATTTGTTGGTTTTTCCAGGAAATTATATATTGTTACATTAACATGGTCTTTCTACCATTTGTTGTCACACTTGTATTAAGCTCTTTAGGTTGGATCTGCATTAATCTGGGGTTCATATCCTTTACATGGGGGGGAGGGACAGTATTTTTGGGTCATGCAATTGTGATTAACTAATTTGTATAGTTTGAGCCCACTATGGATACCTCTATGCTGGGATAACTTGCTGCATGGTATAATGTACAGTACTAGTCTAATACGTGGCAGAAACTGCTGGCTTTGTATACTGATGCAAACTGACCTAGTGCTGACAAAGCCAGTTTAAAGTACTTTCAGATGTGTGCTTTGTAACTGAACTCTAGCAAATGTAACTGCTTTCTTTATTTGGTATCCTAAGACATGCATGTGTGCAGTGCTTGAAGAAAGGGTTAATAGGGGCATTGATAGGTTTGGGTGACCTAGACCCCAGTATTGACATTACTTATTAACCAACAGTTGACAACTGGCCAGTGGTCTTTAGAAGACCATTACTTCCTCATTTAGGTCATTTTTTGCACTTCACCCATGATTCACTTAGCCACCCGCCACTATACCGGTCTCCACGTGTCTTGGTATAATCCAGTGGTGAGCTTATAGTAACCTCTTCTTAGGAAACAGGGCTCCTCCACGTGTGATCTGCCCTGTGCCGAAAGATTGAGAACACTGTTGCAGTATTAATGGGGTATATGCACCCGTTGTCTTTTCTCGATTAAGACTTTCTGTTTTCTTGTAGTATTCCTGAGATGTACAGGAGGTGAAATAGGAGCCACATCTGCTTTGGCCCCTAAAATCGGACCTCTGGGTTTGGTAAGTTAAATTTATCGATATGCCACAATGACAGAACTTGGCATCTTTAATATTAGGATTTTTTAATTGCAGTATCTTAATGCCACTCACAGGTGCTTTACCTGCTAATGGAATTACACACGATGGGTAAACCTCAATGCTTTTAAGTCTCAGTGTATATTGACTGCTTAAAGCACTGATAGGTTTTCTAAAATATGATTTTTGATTGGACAGTGTACAAAGCCCTCAATACTGTCAGGGTTTGAAAAATCAGTTGTGATATCCTGTTTTACTCGTAGCAATTCATTTCAATTTGGGGCATTTAGAATGCTGTACTTTAAACATAAAGGCAAAATTGCTTCTCTGGCATCAGTTTTGCGACCCGGGTTACTTTTGTCTATAGGGTCTAAATCTATAAATTGAGTCAGTTCATAAATAAGACTATAAAAGAAGTCAGTTCAGTGTTTCAAAAACAGAAATAAACTGGTATTGAGAGAGAACAATACTAGCTAACATGCAAATAGGCCTCATATAAGTCTTCAATTAAATCTGGTGTCTTGTTTCCAAAATAAGATACCTCTATTGTATTGGTCTATGAAACAGTCAAAATTGCAGTTGTCTGAAGTGTTTTGTTTTTTTTTAAATTGTTTTAGTCTCCCAAAAAAGTTGGTGATGACATTGCCAAGGCTACCGGTGACTGGAAGGGGCTGAGGATCACCGTCAAACTGACCATCCAGAACAGACAGGCTGCGGTAAGATCTTTGTTACTGGCTTATAGTCCTCCTCCCACATTTCCCTAATAATGACCACCCTCCTTCACTAGTGGTCACGGTGCTAGCATGCACCTGCATACACAGCAGCGCCATCAGACGTAGTGGGTCAGCGTGCCTGGGCGGCTATGGTCCTGGGCATCGTGGCTGTAATTGGACAAACTCTGGGTGGTCTCATTAAAGCTCAGTGGGTACCTTAGTGAGCTGCTGTATAGAACAGACTGGTCCTGCACTGTTTGACTTGCCAAATGTGTCCTAAATCTGCAAAAGTTGCGTATGTGTTCTACAGCACAAGCTAGATTCCCCCCTCCCCAAATACTATATATATTTTATCTTTAAAGTGAAATTGGTTATGAAATAAAGACTGATAAACGTCAGCTCTTCTGACACTGGAAAGTATATTCCTGCAGTTGTGACCCTTAACGCTTCCTGATTGGATTATAGACTTGACATCTCTGCATGCCTATCTGTCATGGGGGTAACAAGAATGTTTTAAGAATAACCATCTACAAGCCACCCGCCACTATACTGGTCTGCCAGTGGCCTAGTATAGTCCAGTGGTGAGCTGAGAGCAAACCCCATCTTAGGAAACGGACTCTTTCCTCACGTGATTGATTCTGTGCCGAAAGACTGGAAACAGTTACCGCGTTGGTGCCGTTAATGGTGGGTGTTGGAAACGTGTATATAGAATAAACTTTTATTTTTTTTCTTTATCACAGATTGAGGTAGTGCCGTCGGCCTCTGCTCTGATCATCAAGGCCCTGAAGGAGCCTCCCCGTGACAGGAAGAAGCAGAAGAACAGTAAGTTCTCCCATTTACCTGTTTGTCAAGCACATGAATGAGGTTTTTCTGATGAAGTCGGGGATCTTTCTAGTTTAACACAACTTGTGTATCAGTCTAAATGTTGATTGCAGATCTTTTTGGGCTTAACAGTGGTTCCCAAACTGTACCTAGGCTCCCTGGGGTGCCTTCGCCAGGGATAAGCAAGGTGGGGGGCTGCTTGGTAATTATTTTGGCTTACGGGTGCCTTGAAAAAATTATGGAGACCCTGAGGGGGTGTCTTGAACTGAGAGTTTGGGATCCACTGGCTTAACCAATGTTCATTATAGATTCACTAGTTAAACACCAGTTGTCTATAAACCTTGCTGTGTAGCGGGTATTTGTACAGCCACCCGCCACTATAGCAGTCTGACGTGACTGTGTATAATCCAGTGGTGCGCTAAGATTAACACTCCGTCTTAGGAAACAGGTTCACTCTGTCTGTGAGTGAGTCTGTGCCGATAGATTGGAGACAACTGTGCTTACATGAGACGCAGGTTGTATTGACATCTCTCCTTTTTAATTGAACAGTTAAACACAGTGGCAGTGTTACCATGGATGAAATCATCAGCATTGCCCGTCAGATGAGACACCGCTCCCTGGCCAGAGAGCTCTCCGGTGAGTACATTAACCTTTAGGCTTGAACTGAAATGTCATTTTTTGTTTTGCTCAGCTGGTCATTAGTTGCATGCATGGGGGGGGTTTTGCAGGACAGCCGTCGTACAGTCTAGAGGTGATTTGACTGGGTGTTAAACTGTATTTTTTGCCTTATTTAGGAACCATTAAGGAGATCCTGGGCACAGCTCACTCCGTCGGCTGCAATGTTGACGGCAGACATCCACATGATATCATCGAGGATATTAACAGTGGCGCAGTTGAATGCCCAGCGGTAAGTGTCGTCTCACCAGCTGCTTAGACCTTAGATTGCTCAGTGCCGTTACATCTATGTGACTTGTTTTGTTTGTTTTCTTTCCTCCACAGAGCTAATCCTGCTATGAAGAGGACTACAATATTCAATAAAAGTTAAATCTACATAATGTGTCCTGTATTAATGTAACATGCAAGGGGGGGGGGTTGTCAGACATTCAGTGGAGCTGAATGTATTTAATATGGGACATAACATGGTAATCTCTTAAAAATAAGATATTAGAAAATTGTAATGAAGGGTCTAAGGGGCAAAATTGTGACACTAGCTGCCCCAGTACTGGTTTGCTGTACAAGGTTTAGATATATGCTGCTTGTACTGGAAGTAGATCACTTCTGCGCTTCCAGAATGAGGATTACAATCCTCTGCGTTACCCATGTGTATTTTTTTTATATGTGCTACTAATTTCTTATAACTTCTAAATGAGAGCTCTGCCTCTCGTGTAGCAAACTGAGAACTTGGTTAAGAGGCTGTTGGCGGCCCTCTATTACAACACATTGGTTTAATCTGTTAAGACAGCTCATACAGAACTACACTTAGGGGCGTATTCAATTGTTGCCGTTAACGCGCTAAAACAGAAAAAACGAGCGCTCTAAAAATATTAGCGTTAATACAGTAATTACTCGCTAAATTTGAGCTGCGAGATGAAATTCAGCGAGTAAACTACCGTATTAACGCTAATATTTTTAGAGCGCTCGTTTTTTTGTTTTAGCGCGTTAAAAGCAACAATTGAATACCCCCTGTAAGGTCCTTGGATCATAGATCTTGTTCACTTCTCACAAAGTGGAGCCATAGCACACAGAAGGGAATACTTGTACTCAAAGCATTTCAATAACAAAGCAACGCAACCTCTAGAATAGGTTTAATCTATAATTAAGGTGCACTTGGTGTACAGCAGGAGGCTGATAACTTCTACAGTATAATCGGATCCTCACTTTTAATATAAGCTGGATGTGCGAATGTTTCAATGCCTGTCTACAGCAGTGTTGGCTAACCTGCGACACTCCAGGTGTTGTGAAACTACAAGTCTCAGCATACCCTTCCAGTAATAAGCTGCTATATATTGGCAGAGCATGCTGGGACTTGTAGTTTCACAACACCTGGAGTGTCGCAGGTTGGCCAACACTGGTCTACAGCGACCTGTCTTCTGGCTGGTCTCCATTCACCACCCCCAATGCCCTGTCTCCACCTGAATGGTTACTGCTCCCATCTCCTGGGACAGTTCTATAGCTGCCTTCATCAATACTGGGTGTACACTGAGGCATTAGATGATGCAGTAAGGCTTGTAGTTAAAACACCACTGAAGCACTTGTACGTTGTAATGTAATACTGGAACCAGCTATTGGTGTAAACACTCATGTCCATGTTTAACAGTTAAGTGCTGCAGTAAAAGCCAGTGGCTTTCAATGGCTGTGTGAAGGATGAGTCTGGCTCACGTCAGTCATTGTTTATGACCTTATCTATAATATAATTTAGGCCGACAGTCAGCGGTGCACAGACTGTGTGCTAAGTGATCCACCACATAAACCAGTCGCTTGTCTATGCAGAATCTCCACAGTAAAAATGAGGAAATGGAAGCTTTTTATTCTGTTTCAGTCCCCTGTGAGCCCCAACAGTGCAGGTTTTCCAGGTCACATGTTAAATAACTACTACCTATGGGTCTGTTGCAACGTCTGTCAGAAATTACAGCTGTGATCCAACAAGGAGATGTGGAAAACTTGCACTGTTGGCGCTCCAAGGACTGGGCTTGAAAGGTCAAGAACAATCTTGAGCCGAATCAGAGCATGGAAAAGAGAAAAATGTGAACATTTTAAGAAAAGGAATTAAAAACATTTCAAACTGGGATTGTTTAAGGAAAATCAACTGCTGGTGCTGAGCTTTGTGTAATAAGCGAACACCTTGTTACCCAGGGGCCAATATACCTCCAATTTTTCAGATGGCCAAAGTAAGATACTAAAGAGTTAGGTTTGTTTGTTTTTTCCTCTCCAACTAGTGCAGTGTTGGCTGACCTGTGACACTCCAGGTGTTGTGAAACTACAAGTCCCAGCATCCTTTGCTAATATATAGCAGCTTATTGCTGGAAGGGTATGCTGGGACTTGTAGTCTCACAACACCTGGAGTGTCACAGGTTAGCCAACACTGAACTAGTGTGTACAAAATGATGGTTAGGATATTGGTGCTAGGGGCAACTCCACTTCCTTATAGGTTTGATAAAGCTACCCCTTGGTGTGTGAAATGCTTCCCTTTTTTTTGTTGTGCTTTCAGATAAAACAAATATATATATAAAAAATAAAAAAAAGCCCCCTAACCATATTAAGCCCCAAAACACAATTGCTTAGTGGTAATTAATTCTAAAGTTATTTAAAGTATACTGGTAGCACAACAGTAAGTGCTAAATGGTTTTCCCTTCACTGATATCGCAATGCCTGGTATTATAGATACAATCTTTTAGAACTGATTGTGCAAGTGATTTCCATGGCCCAGTGCTTAAACGACTTTATTGTCATGGGTGTGGGAAACTTATTAAGCAATTATTTTGCAGTATATTAAGCTTATCAGATGTAGATGGTTCTGTGTTTTGTACAAATTGTTCAATGCAAACATCGTCAGAAGATGGTTTGATACAGAATTGATAGCATTGTGTGAGTGGGTATAATATGTTCTGATGTGGTGTCTGCTCTGCATAAAGTTGACTCCTGCAGTAATACTGTAGTCAGCAGTTTGTGCGCTGTAGCCTCGGGGAATGGCTCAGTGTGCTGGAAAGAATACACTTGCTACATCAGCATCATCGGACTCACTGATGCGTTCTATTGACCGACGCTGAATAGTTATAGTACCCAGCGCCCATCTCTGAGACATGTACATCACGGGGAAGTCTGACTACAACTTTGTCTGAAGTCCGTCCATGGGAATTAAAACTTGATAGACAAATGTGTATCTGTATCACAGAGAATGTTTGTCTATCCACAATAAGTATTGTAAAGTAAATGCCCTGACATTTGGTTCTCCCAGCTGACAAGCCCCTGATAATACCAGGCATACACTCTGTTCATATACAGAAATGCCCCTTGATGATTTTTGCCTATCAAAGTGATCAGATTGATGGCAATCAACGGAAAGATTCAGATTTGCATAGTTATTCTGATATCCTCTCCAACAGAACTAGGCAGAGTTCATTCCCTTAAGTTTTGTGTTGCTGATTGAAGCTTGCACTCTAACCAATGTATTATGGGTATCCCACAATCTCCTTTTATGCAGATGATCTTACTAACAGATCCAGACTGATCACTTCCACCCCTCTTTTAAAGAAATTGAATAATACTGCTTTGCAAATGGTATAAAATTAACATGCAAATAATTAAAACATCAGTTGTTTAAGGCCAATCCCTCATATTCTTAGATTAGAGTTGGGCTCATGCTGTATTTTTATCTCCTGGTTTGTTTAAGCTGATGCAGTTAGTATGATCACACTTCTTGGACGTCTATACCTTTCATCAAAACCCTCCCACTCTGTTGAAGGTCTTGGGTTTTAAAACTCCTGACGTTACCTCCCAATTTCTATGTGCAAAAAGCGTCCTTGATCTTGGATGTTGATTTTACGAAGGTTGGCAGGGGGAGAATATCTGGTCCTTATGAATGTTAAGCATTAATATATTGTGGTTTGCTCGATGCCTCTTATGAAACTGCTGAAACCCATCTGGGATTTGGGCATAAATCGAGACTGAATGTGTTGGGATAGATTCCGTCTCTTGGCTACTCTGAGCACTGCCGAAAGGCAGTGGTACATTATTTGGCAACGTCCCCAACTGGGACCAGGCCAATAGATGTCAGTTTAGCCCCTACTTCGATAACCCTGCTCTTCAACAACCCAGGCTGTAACCTGTCTGCTTTTGAACAGTGGTTTATAAGTGGTATAAAATATAGGAACAATATCTACTGTTGACATATTTTCCAGTCTTTTCTCAGATACAAGATAAGTTCAAGTCCCCCTATAAAAACTTTCCAGAAACTTACAATTGAGACATTGTCAGCACAATAAGGGGCAGGCTGACTTGTAGGCCCCCTGTCCACATTTGAGTCACTTTGCTTAAAGCAAGCTTTAACAAACAGTCTTACCCACCCTATACTGAGTGCAAGTTTGCAGGTCCTACCCCTAAAGATCTCCATGAGAGGGGTAAGGGAGGCAGATCTGGGAGAGACACTGAACGATGTAGACTGAAAATTTTTGGGAGCTGTGTTAAGGGGACAGATTACTGCTATGTACTGTGTAACACACTGAAGATTGCACAGTGACAGAACTGAAATATGTGTTTAAAATGTGCATTTGTGAATTAAAATCACTCCTAATGGGTATGAGACTGAGGCTAAATTATAGGCTGCAAATCTATGCTGTCCAGCCCTTATGTATTTGGTTCCCTACCGTTTATAAAAATCACGTTAAATTTTACCAGCTTCTCTGTAGCAGTAAGGATTAACTGTTTTGTATACAACAGAAACATTGTTGCAACAAAGTTCTGTTTGACCCAATGAGTTCAATCTACTATTTTTATTTTTTACAAACATTATTGATACATATCCGTATATCGGACTTATCTCCAGCTTGCAAGTAGATAGGTTAGAAACCACTTTAATTTATGATTGTTTTCCAACCAGCAGGCGGCAAAAGAGTTAATGATCATGTTTTGCAAATCATATTTACTGAGGGATACTATTATTCATCCTTTCTTTTATTTGGGGTGACTTGCCTTTTATATTTGGAGGGGAAAAAATTATCCAGGACACGATAGCGTATAGATCTACTTCTGGGCTCACCTTTAATAAACATGCCATAAATCACGTGTTCATCTTATCTATTTCCTTCACAATGCACCTTGTCTATTTACTTTTATTTTTTGTGAATAATATTTGTATAAACGCCTGATTATGTCACCTGGGCAGCCAGGTAAATTGTTACGGAATTTAGAAGTCATTGACAAGTTCTAATACGTGTAAAATATATATATATATATATATATATATATATATATATATATATATATATATTCACAATGTTATAAACTGGCATCCACTTATCTTAATTTGCTACACAACCTGCAATAAATGTCATTAACTTGCTCTGTCTTGGATGTGCATTCTTGACAAACACCTGGGAGGAACGAAAAAGGATGGGGCTATAACTGTACTTTTCACCCCCCAAAAATACAGAGACAAAAAAATATTTCATGCACAGTTACAATACATTCTTACCTAACATAAACATGTAACATACATGCAGTACAGGTTTTATGACTAAAGTATTAAACTTCTTAACATTTTATGGACCTCTTGGCTTATTTCAATATTTATTGACACCAAGATGTTACAATATTACAAAGGTATAGAGAAAAAGCAACAACCAATCACATCTGTTCAATACACGAGGACCATCTCAGAAACTGCGTACATGATAGGACGGATTGGGGGCAGAGCTGTTTAGATCATGGGTGTGGTCCGTTTTTGTCCCAAACTTTCATTTTTTTTTAAAACATTTTTTTGCCTGTAGGTATATAAGTATACATTAACAGCTTGTTTGCACTGCCGGTATATCTTCAGAATAAAATGCAGTTGCTATAATAAATGCTATTTTATAATGTCGCTCCAGGCAGAATCCGCTATAAATACACACTAAATAAAAACAAAAAAATTGTAACCATAGTTATATGGGATAAGACATAGCTACTGCAAAATATTCCCTTTACTATAAATTATAAGGATGTTATAAGACACCAAGGAGCATAAATGGCCTCAGACCAAATGCTTTTATTTCTGAGGTAACTTCTAACTTACAGTAGGGTTACATTATTTTTATTTAACACAAGTTTTCCTATAAAACACTAAAGAGAAGTCCCCATTTATAGATATATATATATATATATATATATATATATATATATATATATATATATATATACACAAGTTAACCCGTGCATGATAATCATGCATTCTAGTCAAATCAAGCTACTTAAGGTGTTAAAAAGGTTACTACTGCTTTCATTTTAACTTCTAATATCCTTACATTTCACAGTAGTTGGGTATTATTATTTGTTTTAATACAATAGTAGTTATTGACAAAACATTCTTGTTTTGTTTGTTTTTTTTTTACTTTATTTAACTAATTTATGTTTAGTAAACTTATTTATTTTTTTTGTTTAGCCGCTACATAACAATGTTTTTCCTCTTTCCTTCATGAATGGGACAATTTTCACATATTTGTAACTTCCCTCTTTCCTGGGGAATTATTTTTTTCCCTGTTAGTATACACAAAGTAAATTTATAATGGTGTATAGCTTCCTTTTCGGGGAGAAAGGTCTATATTTTATTGTCATGCTGTGACGTTACCGAACATGGTTTGGGGAGGACAAATGTTTTGGGTTGCTGGAACCATTTGGGGAATTTTGGGGTAACCTTTATTCTGTGTGACATCACCCTTGATCTAATAGTGGAAGGGGAAATCTGATCCGGACCACCCCTGCCCAAACCGAAGGGGGTGATGTTACCAGATTGCCAAGCAGCTACCTGGATCTACATGAGGGTGTGCTCAGGCAATTCCAAATTTTGAACACAGCCCTCACATTAAGCACTGTGTTCAAGCGATTGGGAGGGCAGAAATTAACTCATACTTTCCAACTCTCCCAGAATGTCAGGGAGACTCCCTGAACTAGGGGTGATCAACCTCACTCCCTGAAGAGTCTGGCATTCTCCCTGATGCTGAGCCAGTACAAGACGTGGTTGGCTTCACCATCTGTGGCATGATGACACAGTTCAGAAATTGTGTCCTATGTCCATGTATTGATGCCTATGGAGGTGGCCATTTTCATGGAGACCCAGATTTAATCAAAGACTGACAGGTAAGACAACATGACTTCAGTGATGGAGACAGAAATGTAAAAGACACTTCAGTCTCTAGAGATTCATTAGCTGCTTTTCTTTAACGGAATGTCCGGGAGACATCCTGGGAGAGCAGGGCAGCCTCCCGTTCTCGCCCCCCCCCCCAATAGATAAGGGGCGGGGTCGGGGGCAGATGGGACTTAATGATGCAAATATTGCATCTTAGCCCCTTAGGGGCCAAAATGATGTGATTTGTCAAGCCCTGCCCCCGCATGCCAATGAGGAAAAGTTGCCAAGTATGAATTAAATTGATTGCTTCTTGCTACTTCCTTGGATGGTCAGTGACAGCCTGACTTTATTAATGGTAAAAGCGAGCAGACGCCATTACCACTCGCTGCCTCACTAGGTTGTTTCATAGCATTAGTGGCACCATGATGTGTAGAAAGGGTAATTTGGAACTTGTTAGTTAAGTATTTGCTTTTTTTTTTTTTACATTTTTTTTAATTAAGAGAATGGTTCGCTGTCTGTCTGATACATTGAGGTGTGATATTAGAAGACTGATAGGAAGCTTGCCCATGAAGGTCTGATGCTAGGTCTTCTGTGATCAATGTAATAGTTGGCTGACAGCACATGGCTCCTGTCAGCTAATTGCATCTCCCAACTGTCCTGGAATGAGGGCAAAAGTCCTGATGTGCAGGAGAATTGCCTCAATTCTGGACTGTCCACATAATTCTGGACAGTTAGGGGAGGGGGCCATAGGAACCAGTAATTAGCTTTCATTGTCTAAACTGCACTAGATAAATGACAGGTAATCTGTATGCTATGGTATATCTGTGCCAGGGGCAGTGGTTATACACTGTATTACATGCCATGAAGAGCCTGCCCTGGCAGCAGCCTGGAATCTGCTCCCAGGCACCTGACACGTGCGCTGGCCCTTTAAATCCTAGCACCTGTCCGCCAGCTGTTACATCACTGGCCCAGCACAAAGCTTCCCGCGAAACTGACGTCACCCAGGCAGCCAACCCGCCTGCTCCCCCAGTAGCGTCAGAGAACGCGACTGGCCACGCCCACCGCGCCTTCCGATTGGCCGGCGTGTACCGGCTGCGCGAAGTAGCCCTGCGTCCGCCAGCGACTGCGATTGGCTGATCGGTTCCCCCCAGGCCTCGGATCCCGCCCACTCTGGGTGTACCCTGTGCGCGCGGCGGGGGGAGAGGCGGCGCGTGGCATCCTCAGCCTGGTCTCCCGCGTGCGGCGGCGGCAGCAGCAGCAGCGCGAGCTCGGGGCGCGTGGCTCCGCATATCTCCCGCGCTCGGCGCGAGCTGCCGGCACCGCTTGTGGCCCGCGGAGAGGAGGGGCCACGTGACGGGAGGCGGTGGAGAAGGCATCGGGGCTGAGGAGGTGGGACAAGCCGCTGAGTCTCGTTCCCTCACCCACCGACCATGACTGACTTCAAGCTGGGCATCGTGCGACTCGGCCGGGTGGCCGGAAAGGTGAGCACCGGGGACACTCATGTGACCGGACAGCCGTTATTTGTGATATCTGCACGGGAGTACGTATGTCCTCTATAGACACACCCACTGCTGGGCGGGGGCAGCAGAGCTCCGCCCTCTGTCCGGCATGGAGTGTTGGGGAATGCTATAGTCATCCCATTACCCTCCACCACCGCAAGGGGGCGCTCTGTAGTGATCCCCTATATCCCTGTACTATACACCACAGCAAGGGGGCGCTCTGTAGTGATCTCCTATATCCCTGTACTATACACCACAGCAAGGGGGCGCTCTGTAGTGTCAGGAGCAGTGATCCCCTATATCCCTGTACTATACACCACAGCAAGGGGGCGCTCTGTAGTGTGAGGAGCAGTGATCTCCTATATCCCTGTACTATACACCACAGCAAGGGGGCGCTCTGTAGTGATCTCCTATATCCCTGTACTATACACCACAGCAATGGGGCGCTCTGTAGTGTGAGGAGCAGTGATCTCCTATATCCCTGTACTATACACCACAGCAAGGGGGCGCTCTGTAGTGTAAGGAGCAGTGATCCCCTATATCCCTGTACTATACACCACAGCAAGGGGGCGCTCTGTAGTGTGAGGAGCAGTGATCTCCTATATCCCTGTACTATACACCACAGCAAGGGGGCGCTCTGTAGTGTAAGGAGCAGTGATCCCCTATATCCCTGTACTATACACCACAGCAAGGGGGCGCTCTAGTGTCAGGAGCAGTGATCCCCTATATCCCTGTACTATACACCACAGCAAGGGGGCGCTCTGCAGTGATCTCCTATATCCCTGTACTATACACCACAGCAAGGGGGCGCTCTGTAGTGTCAGGAGCAGTGATCCCCTATATCCCTGTACTATACACCACAGCAAGGGGGCGCTCTGTAGTGTCAGGAGCAGTGATCCCCTATATCCCTGTACTATACACCACAGCAAGGGGGCGCTCTGTAGTGTGAGGAGCAGTGATCCCTTATATCCCTGTACTATACACCACAGCAAGGGGGCGCTCTGTAGTGTCAGGAGCAGTGATCCCCTATATCCCTGTACTATACACCACAGCAAGGGGGCGCTCTGTATTGTGAGGAGCAGTGATCTCCTATATCCCTGTACTATACACCACAGCAAGGGGGCGCTCTGTAGTGTGAGGAGCAGTGATCTCCTATATCCCTGTACTATACACCACAGCAAGGGGGCGCTCTGTAGTGTCAGGAGCAGTGATCCCCTATATTCCTGTACTATACACCACAGCAAGGGGGCGCTCTGTAGTGTGAGGAGCAGTGATCTCCTATATCCCTGTACTATACACCACAGCAAGGGGGCGCTCTGTAGTGATCTCCTATATCCCTGTACTATACACCACAGCAATGGGGCGCTCTGTAGTGATCTCCTATATCCCTGTACTATACACCACAGCAAGGGGGCGCTCTGTAGTGTCAGGAGCAGTGATCTCCTATATCCCTGTACTATACACCACAGCAAGGGGGCGCTCTGTAGTGTCAGGAGCAGTGATCCCTTATATCCCTGTACTATACACCTCAGCAAGGGGGCACTCTGTAGTGTCAGGAGCAGTGATCCCCTATATCCCTGTACTATACACCACAGCAAGGGGGCGCTCTGTAGTGTGAGGAGCAGTGATCCCTTATATCCCTGTACTATACACCACAGCAAGGGGGCGCTCTGTAGTGTCAGGAGCAGTGATCCCCTATATCCCTGTACTATACACCACAGCAAGGGGGCGCTCTGTATTGTGAGGAGCAGTGATCTCCTATATCCCTGTACTATACACCACAGCAAGGGGGCGCTCTGTAGTGTGAGGAGCAGTGATCTCCTATATCCCTGTACTATACACCACAGCAAGGGGGCGCTCTGTAGTGTCAGGAGCAGTGATCCCCTATATTCCTGTACTATACACCACAGCAAGGGGGCGCTCTGTAGTGTGAGGAGCAGTGATCTCCTATATCCCTGTACTATACACCACAGCAAGGGGGCGCTCTGTAGTGTCAGGAGCAGTGATCTCCTATATCCCTGTACTATACACCACAGCAAGGGGGCGCTCTGTAGTGTCAGGAGCAGTGATCCCTTATATCCCTGTACTATACACCTCAGCAAGGGGGCACTCTGTAGTGTCAGGAGCAGTGATCCCCTATATCCTTGTACTATACACCACAGCAAGGGGGCGCTCTGTAGTGTCAGGAGCAGTGATCTCCTATATCCCTGTACTATACACCACAGCAAGGGGGCGCTCTGTAGTGTCAGGAGCAGTGATCCCCTATATCCCTGTACTATACACCACAGCAAGGGGGCGCTCTAGTGTCAGGAGCAGTGATCCCCTATATCCCTGTACTATACACCACAGCAAGGGGGCGCTCTGCAGTGATCTCCTATATCCCTGTACGATACACCACCGCAAGGGGGCGCTCTGTAGTGTCAGGAGCAGTGATCCCCTATATCCCTGTACTATACACCACAGCAAGGGGGCGCTCTAGTGTCAGGAGCAGTGATCCCCTATATCCCTGTACTATACACCACAGCAAGGGGGCGCTCTGCAGTGATCTCCTATATCCCTGTACTATACACCACCGCAAGGGGGCGCTCTGTAGTGTCAGGAGCAGTGATCCCCTATATCCCTGTACTATACACCACAGCAAGGGGGCGCTCTGTAGTGTCAGGAGCAGTGATCCCCTATATCCCTGTACTATACACCACAGCAAGGGGGCGCTCTGTAGTGTCAGGAGCAGTGATCCCCTATATCCCTGTACTATACACCACAGCAAGGGGGCGCTCTGTAGTGTCAGGAGCAGTGATCCCTTATATCCCTGTACAATACACCACAGCAAGGGGGCTCTCTGTAGTGTCAGGAGCAGTGATCCCCTCCATCCCTGTACTATTATTATCGTTTATTTGTTAGGCGCCACAAGGTATCCGCAGCGCCGTACATGGTACAAACAGTAGACTATACAGGGTAAAACAATACAGAACAATAAATACAAAGTACCAGAACTTCAGAAACTCCAGGCAGGCAAATACCGTAAAGACGGAGCGGAAGAACAGGTGTGGAGACATTAGGGGAGAGGGGCCCTGCTCATACGAGCTTACATCCTTAGGGAGGGTAAACAAAATCAGGCACAAGAGGGAGCCAGTGAAGCAAAGGGCAGAGAAAGGGGGCAGGGGAGAAACAGAAGAGGTGAGAGGTTAAGTGGATGGTTGGTAGGCCTTAAGGAACAGGTGAGTTTTAAGTGCCCGCTTGAAGGAACACAGATTGGGTGAGAGACGGATTGGAGCGAGGGAGGTCGTTCCAGTGAAGGGGGGCAGCTCGGGAGAAGTCTTGTATTCTAGAGTGGGAAGAGGTAATCAGAGTGGAGGAGAGGCGGCGATAATTGGCCGAGCGCAGGACACCACAGCAAGGGGGCGCCCTGTAGTTTCAGGAGCAGTGATCTCCTAGATCCCTGTACTATACACCACAGCAAGGGGGCGCTCTGTAGTTTCAGGAGCAGTGATCTCCTATATCCCTGTACTATACACCACAGCAAGGGGGCGCTCTGCCTGTAATGTCAGGATAACTTGAATATACAAACCCTAATTTCTCTTGATAAGGTCACCTGGGGACTTCTATTGAAAATTACATGGGACATGAATCCGAAAAGGGAAATATTGCGAGCAATTATATTTAATAACATGTATTATCGTTTGAAAGGGTTGTCCACCTTTGGCCCCAAGTGGTACATGTGGGCGGACGACAAGAGTTTCCTAAATAGCAGGTGGAAATCCACTTTAATTGTTTATTTTGTCATTACTTTGCGTAGCATCACATTTACCATATTAATGTTAATACATCTTTTCCGTTGGTTTAATGATCTGGGGTCACGTAGGGGGAATATACTCTGCCACTTAGAATTATGAGCTAGTTGAACTTGTCTGACTTGTGCTAGTGTACATCTCTAATGTGTAATTACCTTTTTTACGTCATTTCATGTCAGCCTCCAGTAGCTCCCAAACGCTGCCTCCTCCATCCAAATCATTATTCCAGGCTGGAGCTTCCTGGGCAGTTCAGTCTGATTAGTTACTGAGTGTAAATGTCATGTGTGTGTTGAAAGGATAACCCAGCAGGGTATTTCTGCTTTGTACTGTCTGGTAAGCAGAAGGGTAGAGGGGATCACTGGTGAATTTAGCCCCATGACCTTTATCTAATAATGCCATGTTTAATTCTGCATTGCTTTCTCATGCAGAGAATTGTCAGCCGCCTCCAGGGTCTAATTAGCATCTTTATCGGGTGGTGCTAGATTTGTGATTGTGCAAGGTCCATCGAATGCTTCTACGTGAGGGTGTGTCTTTATACCCCGCGTTACTGTGATCTTGGCTGTTTACAGAGTTCACACACGCATACATTTTGTTTAACTTTTTTTTTTTTTTTTTTTTTTAGGGACTTGAGTTCCAAGTCCATTATATGTTTCATTAATTTTTAAACCACAATTCTTTATGCTGCTCTTGTGTATCTAAAGTGATGTAAGCCTGTCACAGATTGATTAGTGCTTGCCCATGGTTGAGTTGTTTATGGTTGAAAATGTCAGAGGGTCATTCTCACACCCCTTTCTTTGGCTTAATCTAAATTCTTACCAGCGTATGTACTTCTGCCTCTGTGTTATTTGTGTGTTAGGTGCCCAGTGTTCTCACCAGGACCTATATCCCGGGTGTTGCACCCCCTAGTGTTTTTACTTTCCACCCAGCTTTTGAAGCCCAACAGTCTTATTATAATAGAAACTGTGTGTTAGACCACTGACCACCCCTGGCATTATTGCAAAGTATTACAACTGCCCCCATCCGGCGGCTTCTTAATGCCACCCCACTGGCACATCTGGGTGCCTCTATTGGACAAGAATTGGAACAGTATTTGTCATAGATTTAGTAGTCTTGTATACAGATGTATTTAACACCGTGTATTTTGCTTCTTCTTTTCAGATAAAGTATACACTAATAGATGAACAGGACATCCCGCTTGTAGACAACTATTCATTTGAAGTAAGTATGTTTCACTTTGCTGACGTTTTGACTACTACCTACTAATATAAATGCAGCAATTGGTGATGCTGACAGGGAGCAGAAAAGCTGTAAAGGTTTAAGAACAAAAATGTATAGCTGTCACCCCTCTTTCTTAGAGAACCCCCCTGTTGTCTGGTCATATTCCTAGGATCTGGCCTTGCATGTACTAAACCCATGTCACGAAGACTGGACTTGACTGGCTTTGCTACAAGACTTTCTGTACAGTGCATTCTAATTGGATTTGTAAAGTAGTTTAGTCTAACGGAGGTTTTTTTTTTTTCTTTGCTGGATTTGTGAAGTCGTCTTTTGGGGAATTCAAGGTGAAACAAGTGATCAGCTGTTTGTACAAAAAAACTCTGGGGTTAAATGATCATCCCATTTTCACGTGTATATACAATGCATCAGGATCAATCATCATAATTTATTTATATAGCGCCACTAATTCTGCAGCGCTGTACAGAGAACTCGCTCACATCCGTCCCTGTCCCATTAGAGCTTACAGTCTAAATTTCCTAACACACACAACAGACAAACACAGACTAGGGTCAGTTTTGCAAGGAGCCAATTAACCTACTAGTATGATTTTGGGAGGAAACCCATGCAAACACGGGGAGAACATACAAACTCCACACAGATAAGGCCATGGTCGGGAATTGAACTTGTGACCCCTGTGTTGAGAGGCAGAGGTGCTACCCACTGAGCCAACGTGCTGCTCCAAATATAATATAAATATAAATACATTCTTGATTATTGAACTCTATCTAAGCAAATATTATACAGATTAAAAGAAAAGTGTCCCTCAGTAACCTATTAGAATAAATATGCATTAATGTTTCCATTAAGTCACTGTCCAACAATCTGCAAGCTCTGCGGATTGCATAAAGGGGCACACTTATCGTGTCGCTTTAATATTTTTACCTGCACTTTATTGTGGTGTTGGGATTTTTTATTTTTGAGTCATGTCTACTTTTATTTCTTTGCATCCAATTAAGTCGTACACAAGTTTGGAGTGGGATTTTGTTCTTTTCTAATATCCATTTATATGATCTAGTCACTTAAAGGGCGAACCGTACCTATTCTTTCCGATTCCATGTGTTAGCTGAATCCCACTGTCCGGCACTGTGAGGCTTCCTCATCCCCCAAGTGCGCAGCCAGCCAGGGGGACGAGGAAGCCTATCCGTGCCTCTCCCACAGACCTAATTAACAATTGTCTACGGAACTTTGTGGGAAAGGCATGGAAAGACCCCTTCTCCTTGTCCTGGCAGAACAAAGCATGATTGGCTCGTTGCGGTGCTTAGTGTGGGGTCATGTAGGGAGTAGGTAATATGGGTGGAACTTTGTAAACTGATCAGAGCCTTTCCTGTAGGTGCCTCTATCCTGTCTGTCCTAATCCTAGAAGGAGGATATGTCACTACTACTACAGTTCAATGCTCGTGCAGCTGTCTGTAACCATGTAGTAATTACATTTTGTTCCCACTATCCCCTTTTCATATTTACATTTATTTTTTTAAACTTTAATTTAAGTGTGCCCCTTATCTAATAGCACTGGGAATATGGGATGCTTTTTGCAGCTGATGATTGAATTCCCCCTCTGCTTTAGCGAATTCCTTCAGACCCCTATAGCCAAGAGATGGTTTTCAGTGGGCTCCAGGGTTCTTCCTGTCCGCCCCGCATCACAGGAAACGGCTGTATCACATGAGCTTTCTGCTAAGCAGGGATTGCTGTTAAGCTTAAAGACCGGGATCCCTGTTAGCAGGGTTCACCCAATAATGAAAACCGTTCTACCACTTATAATCTGCTTAAGGCATTGGGGTGACCCAGCGGTCACTTGAGTTCATCAGGCATTGTCTCTGATAGTGCATCTGAGGGTGGTAGCGCACGAATTGCTTTGTGCTGACACAATGAGATGAGAACGCTCATCCCTTGTGATAATGGAGTGATTAAGCTCTGTAGCTGCTGAATGAGGGAAGGAGTTAAAGAAAATTAAATTTAATAGAAATTAGCTGGTGGCCCCCATAGTGACATTGTTATTGGGTTAATACCCCCTCCACTAATACAGTGGATGGAGACTAACCTGAGTATTTACTTTATTTTATTTTAATTTTTTTTAAAGAATGTTTTTGTTCCCCTTCAAGGCACAAAATACATAAAAACTGATCTGTGACGCGGCAGCGGTCGAGTCCTGAATTCTCTCCTGTGACACCCACCCCATCGACTACTAACATTCTCCCACCGGCAATACCCATGCCAAACACTCAAATCCATCATACTACTCTCAAATCCAGCGTACTACTTACACTGGATAACTAGTAACCAAGACCACGACGTCTGCTTCAAACCACCAGTTCAATTTTTCCTTTGTGCGTAATTCTCGTTTTGGATGTTTTGCCGAATGCACATGTATGTAAAACCATACATATGTGGCATCTATGCGCTCGTCACCATCTGTATTTTTATATTTTCTGGGCTTTCTGCCCCCCTTCCCCCATATTACTTTATTTATGGTGTGTGGTTTTACAAGGTGGGACTGTAATTTTTCATCTTTTTCTCCGTGGCCCTTTTTGTTGCATGGAAGCAATGTTATGTTAGTATTGTGCTGGTGAAATGCATTGTGGGAGCAGAATGTACAGATACTAATGAGGTCAGGGAGCAGACTTGTAAAATGCGCACTAGATTTGTTTATTTTGCCATTAGTGCACAAAAAACTATGTATTTTTTTTATGTAACTTTAGTAGAAAATGTACCGTCTTGTGGGGGGATAACTTGTTGTGTAAGAAGAAACATGGGCAAAGGAATGAGACCAAAATAATTAAATCTTGAAAAATCGGATTTCCGTAGCCAAGTGTGGTTTTGTGTTTTTGTTTCTTTGATTGTGTTTTTTTTTTTTTCTTGAATAAATATTACGGAGAGTAAGGCAAAGGAAGGAGTGAATTTGATCCTGGACAAACCATGTTACAATGTACAGGGTGCAGATTTTATTATTATTTTGCACATAAGGCAAATACTGGCTGCTTTTTTCATGTAGCATACAAGTACTAGATAACTTTTTTTTTTTACACTGAAATGTATAGTTTATCTAAGACATGCCCTACCCAAGCTATGAATCTGCCCCCCCCCCCCCCCCCATTTACCCCCTCTTCCAATGCAGCATGGTCTTGCAAAGACTCAGTTACTCTTGTTTTTGCTTTACTTGCCTTGATGTCCCAGGCCCTAGGTTCTTACATTGAGAAAGTCCTACATTGTCCAGCGATTATATTGCCTGATTGAGTTTGTGATAACGCATTTTTGTTTGTTCCTCATAAATGCCCTGTGCGTGGAAGGTACACCGGTATAATTTATCATGCATGAGCCTTCCAACGCTCAGTCACTGACTCCTATACATTGTTATTTCTCAGGCTCGCATGGAGGTGGATGCTGATGGCAATGGTGCAAAGATCTTTGCATATGCATTTGACAAGTACAAAGGAAGGGGGTCTGGACGACTGCTTCATGAATTGTTGTGGTAAGTGTTCAGTCCATCAGTTGTGTGATTATAGACCTGTTGTTTACACTGCATGAAGCATTCCCTTGTTGTATGCAACAATCCCCAATCAGAAAGTACAACATGCCGACTATTTCCCAGCAGCCACATCATAAGGAAACTGTTCCTTATAGAAGAGTTGCAATATCAAATCGCTCTGACAGTTTACGTTTTAACACGATACTCCCTCTTTTCTAGGCAGCGGCACAAAGGCGGGATTGCATCTGGATTCCAGGTGTTACATTTAAACGGCATTACGGTTGATAACCGACTGGATAATCTACAAGTGGTTCCTTGGGGCTGGAGACCCGAGATAGTAGAAGAGGTGTCTAGCAAGCAAAGGTAAATATCAGTGTAATCTACACTTCTCAGAAGTACAGGCTGATATCTATATTTATAGCCTAATACCAAAGCTATGTCCCTAATCATAGAATATAGCAATAGACGTTACTCATTGTCCATCTTCAAATAATTACCTGTGTTTGCTTCTGCACAACTTATGTTTGATGTTAAAAAGTAACCATTGAGTAGCTTCAGTTTTCACTAAAAATATTCTAATAAGTGATTGCCTGGCTATGTTTTTTTTAGATAGCCCTTTGTAACATACCCCTATGTATGTAAGTAGGTATTATAGAGGGACCATAACTGATTAAGGCACAATGCCCTGCCTCTGGGACTTCTACTTTTTTGGGGTATTGCTCCCTGGCTTGCTGGGCTCCCTGGCTTGCTGGGCTCCCTGGCTTGCTGGGCTCCCTGGCTTAGTCTTCGTTTTTAAAATTCTCTTGGCTGGGGTCACTGGGAATGAGTGTCTGGAGAAGGGTGGGGATCCTGGCGATGGGTGGGACTGAGGATGCCAATTTTATTAATCTAAATATTGTTGGTACATGAGGCAGCACTGAAATGGTAGTCTCCTGCACATTTTCTGAATTCTCCAGGGACCGTGCTATTTTCATGTGACCAAACCCGTGTACGTGGTGATCATTCACGACCTAATATCAGACATATGGGGAACCCGTATAATGATTTACCATGGCGATAGCAGAATATCCTTCTGTGGACTGGGTGAGGACATGTCTGTACAGACCGGTTCCTAAAATTCTCATCTGTTTTGTCTTTTAGGGAACAATCCCTATATTGGCTGGCTATACAGCAACTTCCCACTGATCCTATAGAAGACTTGTTTCCTTTGCTGAACGTCACCCGCTGTTACAATGCGAATGGAGAAGTTGTTCGAGAAGAAGAGAATTCCTGTACTTACTACGAATGTCATTACCCTCCCTGCACAATGATAGAGAAACAGGTATGCGGAGGAACCCCTGAGATGTCGCGTGGTGGTTTTATATTTACTGGGCATTGTAGTACATAAAGTAAGCCAGAGTTTTTCTGAATGAGAGTGAAGTATTCTGGGGTGTGCAGGTGCTGAAAAGCAAATTGACACAAGGGGGCCTGGGGAACTCCAAGTAAAACTTAAATTCTTAGTTTAGCCAAACAAACAACACACTACAAATACTGTCTTATGGGTTTGTCTGAAGTTTTCACATTTCCACAATATGTTTGTTTGTTCGTTCATGGTTTTTGTGCAGAAATACTCCAATCATATATATGGAATTATAGATGGCTTTAGAACTGGGTAAGAGATTGAGACTGAGCAGCCTGGGGGTCTGTGGTGAATGCGACACTTGATTGGACAGTAAGTGCAGCCAATCAGTTAGATGCTGCATCTGCTTTGCATCCCTATGCTAGCAGACTGAATCCCTAGCTATAGTCTACTACCACTGACTTCTCTCCTCTGTCTGCTGTTACTATGGGGCACAGATGGTTCCTTAGCAGGTAACAGTGGGGGGCCTCAAAGTGCTACATATGGAGTACATTTCCTGAAAGAGGGGGGCTTGTCTGAAAGCAGACATCCGTTTTAAGTAGGTGTCGTGTTACATGGATCATGGTCTTAAGTTTTAGAATCTTGAAGTTGTTGTTCAGCGCAGCTCATGAATCTTTGCTTTTGTTTTCCAGTTACGTGAATTTAATATATGTGGCCGATGCCAACTAGCAAGATACTGTGGTACCCAGTGCCAACAGAAAGACTGGCCCGCTCACAAAAAACACTGTTGCGAGAAGATACGTATTTCGCAGTGCGAGCCGGACCCAGAGCGATGACTTCAACCCTGGAGCTCTTCTGTACGCTCCGTTTTTTTTGTAAGGAGACCGGGATGTGTTTTGCACACTTACAAGTGACTGGTCATTGATGCCAGAGGCACTGAAGATAATCCTGTGACGCTTGAGTGGAAATAGGGCTATGCTGGACTATGCCGCATCGAGCTGGGACTATCCATTCCAGTATTAGAGTTTGTCATACAGACTACTGTGAAAGCTCCGGCTGGGGGCTTGGAATATTTATGTTGTATGTAAAAAGTTAATGTACAGGGTTTTTGTTTTTTTTTTTGTTTGTTTTTATGTTTTGAGGTTACAACTGATTGATCCAGTTTTCAAACATGAACCTCTGACAGGCTTGTGTTTGCCCTCCATGTGCAGATTCTGTTTGCTCTCCCATTTCACTGTGGAACAAAGCAGAATACATCAGGATGCATACACTGGTCAGTTGGGATCTGAAAATATTATGCATGGAAATCTAAAAATAAAATTAAAAAATAGCAGGTGGGTTTTTTTTTGCAATTTATGTCAAATTGTGTGGGGCATTGCCGATTGGTGGTTGTCATCTGACTGGTTAAGAAGTCCGAGGGGAAGATCTCCTGTTGAAAGCCGTCTGCAAGTCCCAGGTGCAGAATAAAATCACAGTTCCGTTTCTTACTGTACTGTGCAAAATCTCTAGTGAGCTGCTTAATGGTGGGTCTGACATCAGTAAATCACTACAAGTGTTTTGTAAGCCCTCAAGTTGATGGATACATGTAGAATGTGTGGGTTGTAGTCTTTTTATTTTTTTTGTAGACACAAGAATTGCCCTATTGAAAGACAGAATTCTAACATGAACATACAAATATTGTGTATTCCGCTCAGGGCCGGAAACCGCATTCTCAACACAAATGCCCTATATCCTGCTAAATAAAAGTTTCTGATACTTTTTATATAAATCATTAGATTGTAACCTTTTATTTCAGGCTGGACGTGCTACTGAGATATAATAGATAATATTCCCGGAGATGGAATGTGCTCTGTACAGGATTCCGTCACTACGTAAACTGAAATGTATAATGAAACATGGTTTAATTTATATTCTAAAGGAGGTGGGTTAAGGAATAGACTAATCAAAAAGGGTGTGTGTGTAGTCCAAAGGATGTGGACACCTACTGAACATAGCATCCGTATGTGCTTGTTAAACATGTCATTCCAAAACCATGGTCATTAATATGGAGTTGATCTATGGTCTTTGCTGCTATAACATCCAGTAGATTTTGGAACATGTTTGCGGGGGTTGTCATCCATTCACCCACAAGCATTAGTGAGGTTGGGCACTGATCTTGGGTGATATGACCTGGCATGCAGCTGGCATTCCAACTCATCCCAAAGGTGATCGTTGAGGTCAGGGCTCTGTGCAGGACACTCAAGTGCTTTCACACCAAACATGGGGAAACCATTTTTTTTTTTTATGGCCCTCACTTTGTGTAAGGGACACTATCATGCTGAACAGGAAAGGTCCTTCACCAAACTTGCCACAAATTTGGACGTACTCAATGCTATAGCATAGAATGACGTTCTAGAGCAGTGGTTCCCAAGCAGTGGTTCTCCACTAGACTTTATAGTTAGCAGTACACATTCTGGTAGGAAGCGGTCTGGTGTCTGCCAAGCCCAGATCGTCCGGAAAAGCGTGATTCGTCACTTAAGAGCACGTGTTTCCACAGCTCCAACGGTGTTGTGCTTTACACCCCTTCAGTCAGTGTTTGGCAATGCATCTGGTGATCTTTGCAATAACCGCTTATAGCTCACTGGGGCAGCTCTAGCAGAGCAGAAATGTGACCACCTGACTTATTGGACAAGTGGCGTCCTATGACCATACCACAGTGATGGTCTCTGCTCTTCAGTATGACCCATTCTAATGCGAATGTTTGACTATGGAGATTACATGGATGCTTGATTTTATGCACCTGTTGGGAGCAGGTACGTCTGAAACTGCCAAACGCACTAATTAGGAGGGGTGTCCACATACTTTTGGTCATGTAGTGGGCACTATATCTATTGTAGTACTGTATTGTATTTAAGGATTCCTATACCTCAGGAATAAGCACGGACACCAAGCACATAGTGAGAGAACCTATGTGTGCAGGAAGACCATGCCATGATGGGAATGAGCCAGGGGAATTGTCTGCTGATTCAGCGCCAGCTCTGCCACAGACAGGCTCGAACTAGGTTTACTCTTTATTTTAAGAACTACCCTACACTTGCTCTGCTCCACCTACCGCCATAGATGGCCTTAGAAGAATGACTCTTATCAAGGATGAAATGACAAATTAAGTGGGTTGCTGTGGTTGACTCCAGCATTGTTGGGTTACAATACTACGGCAATCAAGTAGTAGCTGAAATCACTGCCTGCAGTAACCTGTGTGAAATGTGAGCCGGAACTGTAACCCTACTTGTGTTGCATCTCCTCCAGAGTCTAGTTCAGGCCTGTCCAACATGCGGCCCTCCAGATGTTGTGAAACTACAAGCCCCAGCATGCTTTGCCAGTAGACAACCTGTTGATAGCTGGAAGGGCATGCTGGGACTTGTTGTGAAACTACATCTGGAGGGCTGCAGATTGGACAGGCCTGGTCTAGTTCCTTCTTTAATAACCGTTACTTATGGTCAGTGAACACATCTATTACACGTCAGTTGTCTGTAGATTGTCCTTGACTTGTCTCCTACCACCGTGGCCCAGAGGGGAGCAAGAAAACCCCTGAGATGTGTTTATAAAGCAAGGGACAAAATAGCGCTTAACATTAACGTTGACTATCCTGATTATCTCCCCAATTTCACTTCTGTGTGATGGTCTATATTGATGCAAAAGATTAGGTATCTCTGATAGGAGCAAGAGCTACATTACTTTGCCATACAGAACCAGGTGAGGTCCGCACCATCATCTCCATGTTCAATAACCCTCTACCTGTTAGACTTTATACTGATAAACATATAGGGGGCTATTATGGGCAGCATGGTGGCTCAGTGGTTAGCACTTCTGCCTCACAGCACTGGGGTCACGAGTTCAATTCCCGATCACGGTTTTATCTGTGAGGAGTTTGTGTGGGTTTCCTCCCGCACTCCAAAAAACATACTGGTAGGTTAATTGGCGGCTAACAAATTAACCCTAGTGCGTGTGTCTGTGTGCGTATGTTAGGGAATTTAGACTGTAAGCCCCAATGGGGCAGGGACTGATGTGAGTGCTCTACAGCGCTGTGGAATTAGTGGTGCTATATAAATAAATGATGATAATGTTGGTGCCTTGCTATTCCTGCCTTTATTGCAATTACTATGTCGCCCAGTAGATACCTACCATGCTTTAGTTTCATCCCAAGAAACTTGGATTGGGGGGGTGGGGGGAGAGGGGCATCTTGTGATGTCTAGCTGGGGTTAGATACAATCTGTAATGTAGCCAGATATTATTGAATATACTGAGCTTCTAAAAGGAGACATTGGCTAAAGTTACTTATTTAGAATAATTCCATTGTTCCTCTAATTCCAGACCCACTTGGACAGAACTTATTGCTGCCAGTGGTGGCTTAAACTGACCAGTCACCAGATCCTCTAGGTTTAAAAGGTTCTGCTTTATAGCATAATGTCTTGTACACCATATAGTAAGCAAACAAATGGCTCCCCACAAGCACAAGATGCAATAAAGCCCCAATTGTAAAGCGCTACGGAATATGTTGGCGCTATATAAATAAATGATGATGATGATGATGAATAAAGGGGTGGGGGGGGGGGGGCTGGTGAGAGGTCCGCTTGAACATGTTACTCTGGCTTTTACATAACAAATTTTATAGCACAAATAACAGAAGCAATGCTATGCTAGCTCACAGATTAAACCAGAAACTAACCAATATTTTATTTCATCATATCAGATTTATGCTCTCATCCCGGCAATCACCATTCCATTATCTCCTCCTATGTACAGCCATAGGAAAATGTGAGTGAAACAGGTCATGTTAGAGGGTCGTCTTCCCCCAATATGGTAAATGCCCAATAGTCATCATTAAATTAGAGGTGCCAACCGCTCAATAAGCTAATAACTCAACGACACCGGCATTAAAATCTTGAATATTATTCTAATTAATAGAGATATTAAAATCTCTCACTGTACAGGACCAAAGCCCTACAAAATGGGGGGAAGGGGCCTTTGCTACTATCCATACCGTACAATCTCTATATTATATATGCAATGTACAGTGATAATATCACAGCACCAATTATAAGTGACAGATTCACTAGACATCTATGAACATAAAACTTTACTTTCAGTTTGGGAACATATTAAAGTCACATGTGCATTACATGTATATTAATGAACCTTTCCAACCACCCTCATTTGTTAATTTGAAATCAATTAATATAACTCTGTGCTGTACAGCTGTGACATAGAGCCAGTTACACTGGGGAAAGGCTATTGGAGGAGGCTTCTGTCAATCACTGTGTACGGAAGGCGGATCCTCCATGATAAAAACCCGGAAGTAGTTGCAGGGCAGTGTGATGCTGTACTGCATGCTGGTGATTGGTGAGTGAGACTATATGTGACTGTCACTTATATACATTATATATAGTACAATATTATACATCCCCAGCTCTTGTACACTGACCATGCTGGTGATTGGTGAGTGAGATTATATGTGACTGTCACCTATATACATTATATATAGTACAATATTATACATCCCCAGCTCCTGTAAACTGACCATGCTGGTGATTGGTGAGTGAGACTATATGTGACTGTCACCTATATACATTATATATAGTACAATATTATACACCCCCAGCTCCTGTACACTGACCATGCTGGTGATTGGTGAGTGAGGCTATATGTGACGGTCACATATATACATTATATATAGTACAATATTATACATCCCCAGCTCCTGTATACTGACCATGCTGGTGATTGGTGAGTGAGACTATATGTGACTGTCACCTATATACATTATATATAGTACAATATTATACACCCCCAGCTCCTGTACACTGACCATGCTGGTGATTGGTGAGTGAGGCTATATGTGACTGTCACCTATATACATTATATATAGTACAATATTATACACCCCCAGCTCCTGTACACTGACCATGCTGGTGATTGGTGAGTGAGGCTATATGTGACAGTCACATATATACATTATATATAGTACAATATTATACACCCCCAGCTCCTGTACACTGACCATGCTGGTGATTGGTGAGTGAGACTATATGTGACGGTCACATATATACATTATATATAGTACAATATTATGCATCCCCAGCTCCTATACACTGACCATGCTGGTGATTGGTGAGTGAGGCTATATGTGACGGTCACATATATACATTATATATAGTACAATATTATACACCCCCAGCTCCTGTACACTGACCATGCTGGTGATTGGTGAGTGAGGCTATATGTGACTGTCACATACATTATATATAGTACAATATTATACACCCCCAGCTCCTATACATTGACCATGCTGGTGATTGGTGAGTGTGTGTATGTTATGTGACGGTCACATATACATACTAACAGGGCTGTATGCTGTTTGATATATTTAATAGTTCTGTAAATATACTGTGTCCGTGGTGGACAGAATTTGTGTTGTGGCTCCAGCACCCTCTCACACACAGAGGACACAACAGCTGCTTTCGGAAGACACAGGATTTTTACAACGTGTACTGCTTGATACATTCTGCTAGAGAGTGTATCTAACAAGCTTAAGAAGGTCTATTCATTACTTAATTTCCTTAAAATAAATTGCAAGGGCCGTGTATATTCAACACAGCATCTTCCCAAAAATGTATCTTGACAGCTTTTCCTTTAAGTGAGGTGACACCAATCAGACACGGTGTGTGTATGTGTATATATATATATATATATATATGTGTAACCTCTGAGGTTTCTTTTAGGAGAGGTGATGTTCTGACCCAGAGATGTCTGTACACTGCAGATCCCGGACACTACAGGTCATAGACACGGAGTACAGTGCGGACGCTGTGGAGTGGTGCCCGCTGAATGACTGGCATACGGTCCTGGCATGTGGAACTTATCAGTTAAATAAACCAGAAAGTGATGTGAGTATTTCACTGTCCTCTCTTACCATCTGTTTGTATAGACTATTTAGACCCATCTGGTCCGATCGGGCCAACAGCACCCATAATTTACAAGTTACTATGTATATTTAAAAAGTAATTGATTGATGAAGAAACCATTAACACTGAAAATGTATTTTTTATTTGTACTGAGTCCATTGAGTTCTGAAGCCTTTAAAGTGAGCTTGTCATCTGCGCACAGATGAAGCGGCCGTTTAGTGGGGCTGAACCAATATTTTTTAGAAACAAGTGACATTGCTAAGGCTTGAGGACCCAGTGATTACACTGAATTATTGATTCAGGCCACAAAATGGCGTCCTCCACTGTATCTTTGAGAGAGGTCCACTTTAAGTATGGGGGGGGGCGTTAAGTTGAATTTTTTTTACATTTTTTTTTTTTTTAGGGCCCAGTAAAACCGAGGTGTACGGTGTGAAATGAAACTATTGTGTATTATTGTCATGCTCTCCACACTGACTCAAGCTGTCCCCTTTACCCCACAGCTGAGCGGAGAGAGCAACGATGATCCACACTTGCGTCTCGGTCGTTTCTACCTCTATAACTACGATCCCCACCGGCTACTTTCTCCAGTATCTGAGCTCCAAAGGATCGAAACATCGGCCATTCTGGACATGAAATGGTAATCATCGTTGTCAACGTGTTGTCATTTTCATACAGGCTCATTTCTGGAATAGAGACATTTGATAATTTTTCAGACATAATTATTATAATAGTTATTACCATCACTAACGTTGAATTGTAAAGCGCCATAGAGTCCTGCAGTGTTAATGTCGAGGACGTAGATAAAACGGGGACCTACAAGGTAGAGAAAGTAAATTCCGGGAAATCAAAACGTAGGGAGGGACCTACTCATGTGACAGCTTAAAATCTGGTGGGAAGAGTTTAAAGCTGAGACAAGAGCAGTGAGTGTGGCTTAGAGTAAAGATTGGGACATGAGAATGTAGAACGTATTAGGTTGACAATAATATCCCTAACCATATAATACTGTCTACATTTGACTTTCTAAATGTCGGCCAAATAAATGTCTAGTTGTCGACCGCAGACCATTTTTATTAAATGTATTTATACCCTTCCTAGTCACAATCCATCACTGACTAATCTATAGGTCTTTCCTTGCAGCTCTAATACAATGTAATGTGCAATGTGTGACAGCACGTTATTATAAAACCTGGTATTATGTAGTGTATTATAATGGCAGAACAGTTGACGCAGGTCTGTACATCCGTAAAATTTCCTCTGCTGTCTGAGCTGAGAGAAAGGCGAGGGAAACATGACACACGGACTAGTACAGCAACCAGCAACGCAATCCCAGGTGTCGGGTTTTACCAAGCCCACAGACTAGGGTCTGGTTTTGTCTATTTTAAACAAGGTGCAGTAGCTGACAGGAGGTGATCACTTAGCAACACGGCAGCCATCTTGTTTTCTTCTGCCTAGGTGCCATGTGCCAATCTCAGACTGTCCCATGCTGGGAATTGCCAACGCTAAGGGTGCCCTGGAGCTATATAGATTACAAGGCAGCAGGGTAAGTGTTTAATCTGCCAGTCTGGCTTCTTACGCTCCTCCGTGAATCCAGTCTATATTGGTATGAGGATCTGTATGGAATATGTTGTAATGTTCACATAGAGGGTGGTATGCTAGGAAAAAAAAAACAATTTAGAGTATCTTCCACTCATATCCTAGTTGTACAACACTACAGAATTTGCTGGTGCTATATTAATATTGATATGTAATGGCATACGGAGTCTCTTCTTAAATGGGAGGGGGGCAGCTGTCGCTCAAGGAGGGTACTCGCAGATAGATACGGTAGCAACTACTGGAATTGGATCCGGTAAGCATAGTGATAAATTGGTATACAGTATCTTTTTATATAGAGTTGTACTAGGAGGATTCATAAGTAACTGTAGTAAGAGATCCCTCCATATAGACACGTGAGGGTTTAGGATGGAGCTGGTGCCTGTAGCAGTGTTGGTCAGTAGTCTAGTAGACAGTCGTAGTCACCAGGATTGCTGAGTGCGGGTGCGTAGGTTTCCCTGTCTGTGCGCTGACTGTGTCTTCCTCCAGTAGGAGAGTTGCAGGGTGGAACCTGTGTGCAGCGTAGATGTGGGCGACGAATGTCTGGCGCTGTCTCTTGATTGGTCCACGGGAAGAAGCGAGAGGTGAGACCTGTAGCCGTCATGCTCTGCGGTTCATCGCAGGTGACCTGTAACTGTTCTGTGTCTTCACGTCGGACCCCGTTCTCTCCCGCCCAGCAATCTCCCGGTGAAGATCGTCTGCAGCGACTCGAAGGGGCGGCTGAGTTTGCTGCGGCTGGAAGAGTCTGCGCCGGCGCTGGACATCCTGTGCCAGTGGGGGGCCCACGGGTATGAGGCCTGGATCGCTGCCTTCAACTACTGGAACTGTGACACGGTCTTCTCAGGTGTGTACAGGATCCAGCGCTACGGGAATATTAAGGGATTCTTTAGGATTACCCTGACGTGCTCAGAACTTGCTGAGTTAAATGCTGCTCAAATCTGAGGCCCAAGGAGGAAAACACTCTATAAAATACCATATATTGTCATGTACAAACTTCACAGAATTAAAGATCAGACTAATTGAAATACTTAACAGAAAGAACATTAAAACAATGGGCTATATACAACCAGAAGTACATCGTCCTGGTAATGAAAGGAGTAGGACAGGTAGGTTCTATTACTCTGTGGCCATTCAGTGACAGCCTGTCTTTGCCTTTGAGTATAGGCGGAGATGACGGTCTACTGAGAGGATGGGACACGAGATCTAGACCGGACAACCCCCTGTTTACCAGCAAACGGTAAGAGCAACGTGCGGAGATCTGTATCTGTACAGAACGTGAAGGCCTGGTATTGCTGCTAATCTGTCTCCTTTTAGGAGGCCACTAGCAGGCCAGGCATTTAGAATAACTCTGTTTTAAGCACAGATCAGCTAATCACTAAGGCTGGGTCACATGCTGAGGCAGAGATTTAAAATGACCTGTGTACTCCACATTGTAGTCTCTTCTGACTTGTGACTGTAATTCATTTAGAGCAGTGTTGGCTAACCTGTGACACTCCAGGTGTTGTGAAACTACAAGCCCTCAGCATACCCTTCCAGCAATAAACTGCTATACATTTGCAAAGCATGCTGGGACTTGTAGTTTCACAACACCTGGAGTGTCACTGGTTAGCCAACACTGACTTAGAGGCATGTAAATCTAATGACGAGTTATTCACAAAGTCTCTCGTTCACAGACACTCAATGGGAGTGTGCAGCATCCAGAGTAACCCTCATCGGGAGAATATTTTGGCCACAGGGAGGTGAGCGATCATTAATATTTCTTCATGTAAATACTACATGCTGGAGCCTCTGTCCACTTTAATTTAATGCAAGATTGCTAAACCAGATCTGTCCGCTTGTCAGTAATAGCTGCTACCTCTTAGCAGTAATTGTGAAACATGGGAGTGGCTATTTGTCGTGGGGTCACATGTCCTGATGACTCCAGTGGTAAGTGGGAGTGGCTATTTGTCGTGGGGTCACATGTCCTGATGACTCCAGTGGTAAGTTGGGAGTGGCTATCTTTTGTGGGGTCACGTCCTGATGACTGCAGTGGTAAGTGGGAGTGGCTATCTTTCACGGGGTCACATGTTGTCGTCTTTCAATTATTTTTATTACCATTTTGTTATTTAATCTGTTTCTCCAGGGTTTGGGGAAGTCAAGGGATCCCCCTAGCTTTGGGGGGTTGGTGGAGTGAAGACCCGGATCACCTTTAAGGAGTCTTATGGCCATGAGGGATGGGGATGAACTGGGTCCTACTCCTTTTGGAGAGGGCCCAAAGGACCAAGCCCCCAGCACAGTGTGAACACCGGACTTTGTGTTCGGAGTCGCGCACCTCGGCCTTCAATAAAATAAAGAAATCTGTTGAATACAATAATGGTTCCCCCTTCCCGCATTGTGTACCAGCCACTCATTGTGTAGGCTCTGCTTCTGAAATCTCTTACAGTGCTAGGATAGGGTGTCCAGAGAAGACCTAAATAGCCTCTATGGTATTAAATCATTTGTTGAATGCCCACAAACCTATATCAATAATTTACCCAGATATGTAATAAATACCACTCGCACTAGTCCGAAAGCTTTTGATTTGCTCCAATCACAATATTTTTTTGATGAAACGTTTTTACTTTGATCAGTTTTTCCCTCAGATCCACGGCGCCATAAAGTGCAATTGTCATTTTACTGTCTCTAGCCTGAGATACTTACAGGTATTGTCTGTTCCTTCTTTGGATCCTAGTTATGATGAACATGTTCTCCTGTGGGACCTGCGGCAGATGAAACATCCCATGTCTGACACCCATGTTCAGGGAGGAGTCTGGAGACTGAAGTGGCACCCAACAGATAGCGCCCTCCTGCTGGCCGCTTGTATGCACAACGGCTTCCACATCCTGGACTCTGCATCTGGTGAGAGAGGGATTTAACCACTAACCCTAGATTATAGCGATATGAATGTGAAGTGCTGCTCATTAAACTAAAGAGCAGATGGTTTATCTTAAATCTGTTTGCAATTCAGTCTGACGCTACGTTTTATGTTGCCCATTAGATGGTTGTCCTATCGTGTCCTCTTACGCTCTACACAACTCTCTGGCGTATGGCGCTGATTGGTCCAGAGTATCTTCTCCAGATACCTTGCCGCCCAGTCCGGAGCCAGTGTCTCTAAATGGGAAGGAGTCCGTTGTTAGCGGAGGTGAGGCTGCAGGACCAAAGCTGGACCAGGCCATGCAAAACTTGAAAATCCACTTTGAGTCGCCCACCGGCAGCTTTGACGTGTTTCTGGAGGACGAGTCTGGAGCGTACGTCTCTGAAGATTGTTCTGTAACGAGCGAGGTGGCAAACCAGCCTGTCCTTGAAGCTACCACCTCGGTCAAGGATGGACAATCCAAAACTATCGTGGTGGCTACTTGCTCTTTCTACGACCATGTCCTGCATGTCTGGAAGTGGCAATCTCAGAGGCCGCAGTCTGCAGAATGACCCTTCACCTTCACTAACCAGTCATTAAAAATGATCTACCTCCTGCTGTGCTTTATGTCTAAACACACTTGTGGGATGGTCTGTGGCCCACATGGCTGTGGGGTAAATGTGACACAATGCTGAGGGAATGTTCGGATAACCAAGAGGGTAATTTTGACATTTATTATATATTGGATTTACAAATTGCTTGGCTCATAAGTTTGTAAAACTGAAATAAAACCAAGGAGCTGACGGTGCCAAAATGGGACGACCACAAACGATCTGCAATAGACGTCATAGCAGAACTGCCAAAACCCTGCCTGTTATCACCTCAAAGCAGCTCTGTGGGGTGGAGTCGGGCATTGTATGAACTGAATGGCTGATAATGCAGCCTGGTAAGAACTCTGAGGCACTGTGTGAGGTAAATTGCTGAGGCAGCCATCTTGTGGGTTCCTCTTCTTTTCTTAAAATTGATAGGCTTATTGGTCCAGCCCAAAAAAATGTCCATCTTCCCTGTATCCCTGTGATGTCGCTGGTCCCTGTTGAATTTATTAGACTATATTTTTAATGAATATTGGTTAACGTCAGAAATTGTCCACCAATGTGTGTGGGTGATTGACGAATTTGTATGGCTCTCGCTTGTATGGGCAGCACCCCCAGTCAGTTCCCGTTGCTGTGTGGATTCTCATTTAGAAATCTTTAAGTAAAAGATGCACGTTCATGAGGTAAATTATTTTGCACATCATTTTTTTTCCCCCTATTCCTAAAGGAACTCTTATCAAATAAGTATAATGATATGTTTCTATTTGGTCCTAATGAAATTTTAGCTCTTTTTAATTTTTCAAACAGAGGTTGCAGGATACTGGGGTAACTTTTGAGTAGATCAACTGACAGTGTTAATAATCACCAGTTTCACATCTTGACTGCAAATCTATTCACAAACCTTGTACCAAAGGCTGGGTGCACACTGCAGAAACCTTCTCCCGATGCGAACGAGAATCTTAGTCTGGTTTAAAAATCAAATTCTCCAATGTGTTTTGGAATGATAATCGTTCATTGTTGCCTAACGGTCGTTTATTGTAGTGATCGGCCAAATAAACTGTTGAAAACCCTGTAGTGTGTACCCAGCTTAATTAGTGGTACAAAGAAAACAAACAATGGGGAACACAGGTAAGGTAGTGAGGTAAGGTAATAATGGATAAATGCAGCTGGATTAGTGACTAAGTTTAGATTGGAGTCTATGGATAAATCTGCTTCTAGGAGTTAATCCCGATCCTAATACAGGTTTTTGTTTTGACCAGATGTTCTAAAAAATAAGAATCTTTCTGTAGAGACCTCCCAGAATACTTAGGATACACAGTCCGTCCACTATAAATCATTGAGGCAAATAGCCACAAGAAAGCAGCTTATTAGTCCACTACTCTCATGGATAATGGTTTAGCTCACAGGCTGCATTCCCTGTTGTATGACTTTCTTAAAATAGATTAATAATGTCTGGTTGACGTGCTGTAAGCCAGTAATATATACAGTTTGCAATAATACAATAAGCAAGAGTCTGGTCATTCATGTAACACCTAATGCCTATATCCACTTGTATGTACGAGAGCAGACACATAAAGCAATAAGGCCAATCTCAAGATACGCCAATGCCTAGCAGAGACTTGTGCCAAACATCTAGTTAGTTGCATGAAGCCTTTGGGATTGTATGTGATGTACAGAACAGGCAGAGCCCAATCATACCAGCAGCCAGTTTCATGTTATAGGGAGGTTTTGCAATATATACTCATCTACTACAGTATCAGCAGATGTCTATATATTATATATATTTTTTTGTAATGTCTATATTTGATCAATAAATACTCTTTTCATTACATGCTGGTCTCTATAAATGTTTCTTGTGTCGGCAATGGAATTTGTTTAGCAGTAGTAGGCAATCTAACCTTCGCTCTAGCTGTTGTAGAACAAGAAGTCCCAGCAGGCATGCCAGCACTTGTTACACAGATGGCCAGCCCCGGGTTCAAACAAAAACAAGGCAATGTGTATCTACTTGGCCAGTGCTGAATATCTGATTACATTCCACGCTCTTAGAGATGGTGATAATTATATTGCACTATCAACATTATTGTGTATAGTCTGCAGATTCTTCTTATGAATCAATGATGTAACAAGTGATTGCAGTAAGGTGGAGCAAATGGTTGTGTATACATAGCCCTACACTTGGATCTTTGGGGGGGGGGAGGTGGACAACACAGGACGTGGTATAGATGGAAAATGTATGTAACCCCTGTACTCTTCTGTAAGACTTATTTTACTAGATCAGTGTTGGCTAACCTGTGACACTCCAGGTGTTGTGAAACTACAAGTCCCAGCATGCTTTGCCAATATATAGCAGCTTATTGCTGGAAGGGTATGCTGGGACTTGTAGTTTCACAACACCTGGAGTGTCACAGGTTAGCCAAAACTGTGCTAGATGAACTGATCTTGAGGAACAAGACAGGGTGATGTGTGCATGCATCCTTTCTAAGCAGAGGAAATACCTGCCCGAAGTTTCTTGGGCTGTTGCTTTGTGTCTGTATAAATAAAGCTTTCTTCAGGAGTGTAACAGAATATGCCTCCCCCAAATACAGGACTGGTTGTAGGAAAGAATTTAATCCTACCTGCAGATCTAAATAATTGTATTTATATTTAGAGCAACTTGCCTGACTTTTAATTTCCTCTTAAATATGTCTGCAATCCCCTCCTACACTAGTACATATAGCTGAATCCAGCAGGGTCCTATAATTATAGTAATTGTACTAGACTGCTGGGCCGCAGCTGGAAGAGACAAAGGATAGGACAGCTAGCTTTGGGCTGGAAGGCTGTAGCACATTGTTACAGCAAGTACCAGGTCACTGCTAGTGAGGGGTAACCAGTGTAGAGACCCCACTCTTATAATAGCACAGAGTAAGGATGTATAAACTCCTCCCCATGCCTAAAAATTGGGGAAAATCATTATTAAACCGTAAGATTAATAGAAATGCCTCTTTATGCAGACAACAGGATCGGTGCCCAATTTGGCAACACACAGGGGATGAACAATGACCACTCAACATGCCGCTAGAAGTAATCTTCCACCCCCATTTACCCATATGATTGAGATATTTAATTTTGACTGCCTTTTGACCACAAGCTGCAACATCACAATGTGTGGTTGACATTATACCGTAGAACCCGAACACCTTTCATTAATGCATGACTGGCATATTTAATTTAATTAGAAAATACAGAGTTATATAATGAGGTTTTCCAGCCCCGTGTGAACAATTCAGAACATGTCCCCGCTATTGGACATAGTTCTTTGGATACAGCTGGAATAGTTTGCCCTCTTGGGTGGACTCAAATCCATACTTTTGCAAGTTCTTTGGATCAAAGATCCCCTCGTCAATATCTTTCTGTATGACCGGAGCCGCTGTTTCCATAAACAGTTTCTCAGCCGTCATTTCCTCTTCAGCCCCCTGGGGCGCCCGATAGGAGACGTAAGGCTTTAATTTGAAACCAGTCAGGTCCGGAACCAAAAATTCTGGCACCATCTCCTTCACTTTGACAAATTTCTTGTTTGAGGTCAGGTACCCGACTCTCTTGGCGCCTCGCCCACGATTAAAGGATTTGGGACCCATCTTGCTTGTTATCTCAGCCATTCTGTCCGAACCACGAATGAAGCCACGGACAAGGTTGTGAAGCAGCCCCATGGCGGTGGTGCGCTGGAAGAGAAACGCCTTCATGTAACTTCTCCAAACATATTGCATTATAGGTGCACATAGAATTAACACAACTGGTGGAGGGGAACACATTTGCACTAATGAGGCACTTTGCACAGCACCATTTTTCTGACACTTCCATTTCTTTGCCCTGTTTTTATGTCTCGCCAGGATATTTTTTAACGTTATTACTATATTACTGTAGATTTGTAAGGTGCTACAGCGTCATACAGTAGGGAAAACAGTACACACATAAAACAGGGACATACAAGGTAGACAAATTAAAGGCAGACATGAAAACAAAAGTTATGAAGGACCCTGCTTATTAGAGAGCTTACATTCTAAGTGGAAGAGGGCACAGCTGAAACTGGAGGAGCGAGTGTGGCTCAGAGTGGAGATTGGGACAGTTGTGAGGGTGTATTAGTGGGAATAGTGTTATTGGGGATAAGGTCACCTCTAAAATAGAGATGGGTTTTCAAAGAGCATCTAAAGATTTGAAGGCTGTGGGAAAGTCTGATTGAGCGTGGTAGGGAATTCCATAAGTGGGGAGCAGCACGGGAGAATTCTTGTAGGCGGGAGTGAGAGGTGGTTACCAGAGATGAGACAAGACGCAGGTCAGAGGTAGATCTAAGAAGGCGGGAGGGAGAGTATTTTGATATGAGATTTGAGATGTATGCAGGGGTAGTGTTGTTTAGCCAGTGTAGGGATTTGCAAAGTGGTGCAGCAGATGTGGAGCGATGAGAGAGGAAGATCAGTCTTGCAGCGGCATTTATGATGGATTGAAGTGTGGATATATGGGTGTTGAATTCCAGATAGCAGGAGGTTGCAGTAGTCAAGATGGGAGATGATGAGAGAATGGATAAGAGTTTTGGTGGCATGTTGAGTAAGAAAAGGTTGGGACACTTCTTTATTTAGTATTTATTTAACTTATTGATATCAGTGCTTATTTTACATATGCACTTTCTTGTGCTTTATGTGTGTGTCTCACGTTTTTCGAGGGGTTTGGACGAGACCATTATGGGCAGCCCTCCTCTCTCTCCAAGTTATCGGAGGCTCCCTCTTTCTGGGGAGAACTGAAGACTCAAGTCCCAGCATGCTTTGCCAATAGCAAGATAACAGGGTATGCTGGGACTTGTAGTTTCACAACACCTGGAGAGCTAACGGTTGACCAGACTTGCTGTAGTGACATCTTGGGGAGGGGGGGTGGACTGGGGGCCATCACTAGTGATATGACAGTACAAGGACATGTGGTGAAGATGGGGCTGCTATTAGCAAGTGTGAGGGCCACTACTACATAATGCTTGGGGCCACCCCTCACCACTGACATAAGAGCCAGGGGCCCCATGTGCGGGATACAGGGGGTTAATCTCTCACCTTCACTCACGCCCGTCTGTGCCGCAGAGAAAGTCACTGTCGCAAAGCTGCCGTAAAGGAATCGCCGACGTTGCACCACGCTTGGCTCTGAGCCCCGTCCAATCACATCACGGTGTCGGCTACTCTGCGCGGTGATTGGTCACTTTCCTGTCAACGCTGCCGGACGTCCGATTGGATGATCTCGTTGGTGCCGCCCCTTGACGACGCTTTCTTTTTAGTTGCTGGCTCCGTTCCCGCCTCTTTCTAGTTACCTGACGACCAAGTTATTGTTAGTGAATGACAGGAGGGCGGGGCTTCGGTGTGGTCACGTGTCTATACTGTACATTAATGGCAGAAAGCTGCATATTACCCCTTATAATTAAAATCAGTAATAAGTTATTGATGCCTATTAATTATTTACCTATTAATAGGAGACAAAAATGTAAATATCCAGATATCACCCACAAAGGGGAAACACACTGTTTAGTATTATCCTATCATTACACCGCAGCGCTGTTCAGCGTCACCTCCTGACATTACACCGCAGCGCTGTTCAGCGTCACCCCCTGACATTACACCGCAGCGCTGTTCAGCGTCACCCCCTGACATTACACCGGAGCGCTGTTCAGCGTCACCTCCTGACATTACACCACAGCGCTGTTCAGCGTCACCTCCTGACATTACACCACAGCGCTGTTCAGCGTCACCCCCTGACATTACACCGGAGTGCTGTTCAGCTTTACCCCCTGACATTACACCGCAGCGCTGTTCAGCGTCACCCCCTGACATTACACCGCAGCGCTGTTCAGCGTCACCCCCTGACATTACACCGGAACGCTGTTCAGTGTCACCCCGACATTACACCGGAGCGCTGTTCAGTGTCACCCTAATGTTAGTCTATTGAGCATTTCTTTATCATCTTTGCAGCACCACCAGGTGTTCTTCCCGGCAGCGACTGTTTCTGGCATCCATGCGCACCTAATATAGATACGGTCACACAATTGGCCAATGGCCCAGGCAACCTCTGGCTCTTCAGATCATCATCAGCTATTTATATAACACCACTAATTCCTCAGTACTGTACAGAGAAACCCACACAAACACGGGGAGAACATACAAACTCCACACAGATAAGGCCATGGTCGGGAATTGAATTCATGACCCCAGTGCTGTGGGGCAGAAGTGCTAACCACCGAGCCACCATTCTATTCTCATTTGCTTCATGTGAATACCCAAGAAGACCCTGGAGCACTGCAAACTGACTGCACCACTCACTGATCCACTATGGGTACAAATTCCACACAGAATGCAGTAAAACTACAAGTCCCAGCATGCTTTACCAGTGGATAGCCACTGGCAAAGTATTCTGGGACTTGTAGTTTCACAACACCTGGAGAGCCACAGGTTGGCCAGACCTGCCATAGGAAATGGCAGCATTAGATCTGTCTTCATAATCTGCCCCACATCCCCTGTGATGATCCTGCCCCAGATCTCCTCACATTCTACCCCCTCCAGCACCATCTCACAGACCACTGGGGACACAGTGGGCTGTTTATAAGTCTCACATGGAGGGGGCGGTACCGGAAGTGCTTGTGAATGGAAGCTGCACTGTGATTGGTTAGTGCAGTGTTCCTTACAGCCAAGCAGCAGCCGGGGGTAGAGTTGAATCACGTGACGGGTCTGTCAGGTGGGGAGAGCGGAGGCCGCGAGACACCGGGACAGCCGGTAAGTGACCGGGGGGAGGGGGAAGTGTGACAGGGGGTGAGGTCAGTGTGACCGGGGGGAGGTCAGTGTGACCGTGAAAGGGTGCACTGTGACAGGGGGTAGGTGACCGGGAGGTGAGGTCAGTGTGGGGGCTATAGTGGGTGTATACAGGTCGGTAAGTGACCGGGGGGATCAGTGTTGATGTATCTCTGTACTATACACTAAGGAATAATGTCACTATATGGTAGTATGTAAGTGTACTGTACATTATATGGTAACATCTGTGTATACTGTACATTATATGATAAAATCTGTATACTGTACATTATATGGTAACATCTGTTGTATACTGTACATTATATGGTAACATCTGTGTATACTGTACATTATATGGTAACATCTGTGTATACTGTACATTATATGGTAACATCTGTGTATACTGTACATTATATGGTAACATCTGTGTATACTGTACATTATATGGTAGTATGTAACTTTACATAGTACCTATGGGATAATGTTATATGGCTATATATGTATACTGTGGGGAAATGTTACTATGTGATAACATCTGTGTATACTGTACATTATATGATAATATATAAGTATACTGTACGCTATGGGATAATGTCACTGTATGGGTTCTGGTACAATGCTATTATATAGTTATGTATACTATGGGATAATGTCACTGTATGGTAACATCTGTTTATACTGAACACTATATGGTAATATAAAAGTATACTGTACACTATGGGATAATGTTATATGTATACTGTGGGGTAATGTTACTATATGGTAAGATCAGTACATACTGTACACTATATGGTAACATCTGTTTACACTGAACACTATGGTAATATATAAGTACTGTACACTGGTATAATGTCACTATATGGGTTCTGGTAAATGCTATTATATAGTTATGTATGCTATGGGATAATGTCACTATATGGTAGTATGTAAGTGTACTGTACATTATATGGTAACATCTGTGTATACTGTACATTATATGGTAACATCTGTGTATACTGTACATTATATGGTAGTATGTAACTTTACATAGTACCTATGGGATAATGTTATATGGCTATATATGTATACTGTGGGGAAATGTTACTATGTGATAACATCTGTGTATACTGTACATTATATGATAATATATAAGTATACTGTACGCTATGGGATAATGTCACTGTATGGGTTCTGGTACAATGCTATTATATAGTTATGTATACTATGGGATAATGTCACTGTATGGTAACATCTGTTTATACTGAACACTATATGGTAATATATAAGTATACTGTACACTATGGGATAATGTTATATGTATACTGTGGGGTAATGTTACTATATGGTAAGATCAGTACATACTGTACACTATATGGTAACATCTGTTTACACTGAACACTATGGTAATATATAAGTACTGTACACTGGTATAATGTCACTATATGGGTTCTGGTAAATGCTATTATATAGTTATGTATGCTATGGGATAATGTCACTATTTGGGATTTGGTACAATACTATTATATAGTTATGTATACTTTGGGATAATGTCACTGTATGGTAACAAATGTGCATACTATATGCTGTATGATAAAACTGTTTCAGTCATTATAAGATGCAGCTCTCAGTATTTGTATAGATTAAGCACAATAGATGTGTACTGTAAAATCCTTTGTGGTTCGTGTGTGTTCTTCTTTTGGATTAATTATTAAGCAATTATTGGAAAACAGATGGCTAGATGGTAGTAGGTATTTAGACAATGTGAACATCTGGAACTACATGCTGTAAGTCAGTACACGTCTAGCAGTACAGTGTGTGCGTTCCCCAGCATGTGTGTAATTGTTTGTAGAACATACATGTACTGTAGCTTGTACTGTAAGTTTAGTAAAGTGGATCTGTCACTTATATATACAGTAAAGGCAGACAACTTGTAAGTGGAATATTGTCTGCTGATCGATCCAGGACTTTGAGCCTTGTGCTTCAGTGATGTCACAAACTCCTAGTGAATTGACAGGTTGAATATTGGTTCATCTCATAAATACTAAGAAATACATATTTCCAATATAAACAGCATACAGTTAGGAAATTAAATAAAGCTTATCTATAATATTCATAGGCCAGACTAATAAAACTTTGTGTGATCCAAGCCTTCTGCTTAAAAAGTAACTATTTACTTTGTTAAATAAAGCATTGACAGATAGTCCTTTCAAAAACTGAATTTGTTTATATAACCAACATCCTGTTATTCCAATATTATATCATATACCAGTGGTTCCCAAAATGTGCACCTAGGCTCCCTGGGGTGCCTCAGTGATCTCACAGGGGTGCCTCGGCCAGTGGTAAGCAAGGCAGGGGACTACTTGGTAATTATTTTGGCTTAGGGGTGCCTTGAAAAAATAATGGAGATCCTAAGGGTGCCTTGAACTGAAAAAGTTTGGGATCCACTGTCATATACCGAAAGTCCACAAAACATTACAATCCCCTCCAGGATGCCCAATAAATTCTGGCATTGGCTCATTAAGTTCAAACCTATCTCATTTTATAGATCTGAATCTACAATCATGTTTTGAAGTTGATGTCCTTTTTGAGGAACTAGACATTTACAATTATTAGATACATTCAAATGGTAAGAAGGTTTTATCAACAATCGTTCAAACGCTCTATCCCTCTATCCTTCATAACAAGGGTATTAGATTTGTTAATAATTTGTTAATTAGAGATCAGAATCAGGAATTATTTATTAGAGCCTAAAAAAAAATCTAGTCGGGCTGTTAAGACCAGTCGAGTCCCTGTGAGTAATCACATTTTTATTTGTTACTATATATAATAACAATTTTATAAAAGAATTGAACAAACTCTTAAAAAATTATTGGAGTGTTCTATTATGTGATTCCAGTTCAGGTTCCCATTTGCCAAAAAAAGTGATATATGGAAGAACTAATAATTTATAATCAATATAGTCGCAGAGTTTTTTGAGAAAAGAGCCAGGGTCTGATCAGATCTGGTTATCATTGTTTGTCACATGTTAAGAATGGATGTTATCCATGTCAATGGTGCAATGTTTGTAAACAAATGGATAAGAAAAATTACATTGTTACAAAAAATGATAGAATATAAAAGTCTCATTAATTGTATTTCAACTTTCAGTATTTAAATGATTAGGTGTAGTTGCAATTTAATTTATATAGGGAAAACAAAAAGGATGTTGAAAACTAGGATACGGGAACATGTACCCAATATAGAAATGAATGTTGTAGTTCAGTCTTCCTACACATTTAAGTGTTTTTCACAAACAACGTTTTTATTTTTAAGGGTATCGGAATAAATACCCATCACTTATAGAGGGGATAATAGGGAAGTACAACTCTAAAAGCGAGTCCTTCTGGACTTATGAGATGTACTCTCTGGTTCCAGCTGGATTTAATGAAAGTTTCGATATAGTTTATTTTTGGGTTGTTAGTTTTTGGATCACAGGCATATTTTGGTTGTTTATCCACTATATATCTGCGACCCACTCTTCTTTTCCTTTTCCTTTTTTTTTTATGTTCTGAAATGTACAATTTATATTTTTTAATGATTTTCTATACCTTTTTAATAACTGTATGATGATATATATTGTGGATTTGTAATTATGCATTATGTAATGATTATTTTTAATAATTTTTAAAATCATGTTTACTTTACATATTCTTTGATGTTAATTTGAAAACCGTTTTGTGAAGTTAATGATTAATTGATTTTGTTATTGATTCTATATGTACGATGCATTTTCGATGGCGGTGGCCATTTATTTTGTGAACATTATTGACTCTTTATTGGCGGTGGCCATTTTGTTGGTGGGATTCATTAATTATAGTTATCGCGAGATCATCCACGACCATCGTGGATGTGATCTTTCACACCGAGTAAGCTAATGACTGATGTCATCATTACTTGGTGCCGATATGCTGCTTTTGTTACGAGACTGTTTTTAATTATGCGCATTATAAAATCATATTTGGTGCCGTGACGAAACGCGTTGGGTGGTCATTTTGCACACTGTGTTTGTGTTAGTTATTGAGCCTCGGTGGCACTGCCTGGTCCGGACCTGTTACAGCTTTTCATACTACATACTAGTAGGTTAATTGGCTGCTATCAAAATTGACCCTAGTCTCTGTCTGTGTGTGTGTTTGTTATGGAATTTAAACTGTAAGTTCCAATGGGGCAGGGACTGATGTGAGTGAGTTCTCTGTACAGCTCTGTGGAATCAGTGGCGCTATATAAATAAATGGTGATGATGATGGTTAAGATAAGCTTCATTACTATTTTATTCTTCTAAAACATTTTAACTAGTGTTGCCAATAAATACTTTGCACCGATGAACTCCCATCCCCCAAGTGACAGAACAGTCAGATCCATGCAGTCCTAGGGCTAGATTTACTAAGCTGCGGGTTTGAAAAAGTGGGGATGTTGCCTATAGCAACCAATCAGATTCTAGCTGTCATTTTGTAGAAAGTACTAAATAAATGACAGCTAGGATCTGATTGGTTGCTATAGGCAACATCTCCACTTTTTCAAACCCGCAGCTTCGTAAATCTAGCCCCTAGTGTTACTCGCCTATGCCCCCATCTCTAATAGTTCAATTTTCCCCTGAGGCGTTCAAGAGAACCCACTGCTTAATTCAGTGTGTCGATTATACCGATTGGATGGCTGCTGTAGCTTGGCAACAGCCATCCAATCGGCATTATTGAAACTCTTCTTTTATTTGGACGGGGGGAATCCTATTTACAATAATAGTTTTAATTGGAGGTCTTATTTAATAATTTGGTTTTTATGTGCATTGTCCTTGGTGCTGTTGTTCTGCGTGTAGGTCAAAACTGGCCACATGTTCCCAACAAACTGTTATTGGCTCTCGACGTCCTGCTGCAACATATTTGTAACTTGGGAAACGTTTCCGTATTTAGGAGCATTAGATAAGAAGGTTTTGCAGGGCCGTATGAACGTTTCTCTGTAATTCTAGTGTTTGCAGCTTTGTCTGTCTTGAATGAGGAAGAAGGTCGGGGAAAGTTAACGGCCTTGTAAGTTATGTAAAGTGTTATTAGCTTTGTGTTGAATGATATCGCTGTCTCTCTTTGTCCACGCACGTATGCAAGTGTGACTGCAAATGGCTGTGGATGACTAGGATAGACTGGGTTTTATTTTCATGTTTGGTTGCATGCATTGTCTTTGCATTAAAACTCAAGTCCGTTGCAAGATTTAAACTCCAAGGACAGATTGTTGGAGCCAGCGATTTTGTAATGTAAATGTGATTCGCGGTAACATGAAAACAAGTGAGGGATGACTATACACAGTCACAGGTGTCACAGGACTTGTAGTTTCACAACACCTGGAGAGCCACAGGTTGGCCAGGCCTGAACTACAATTTATGCACCTTGATATATGACGTACAAATAGGGATCTTGCTTAAGTATAAAATCAGTGAGGATCAGCATTTTCTTGTTGTTGACATCATCATCAACATTTATTTATATAGCACCAGCAAATTTCATAGCGCTTTACAATTGGGACCCTTACTGATTATATTCACTTAATTCCGCTCTGTGTGTTATTTCGGATGCCTGATCGACGCCTTTCAGCAGACGAGATCCAGTCAACGGCTACATTTTGCTGAGAATGTTAGAATGCTGTCATAATTATTAAGCTAATCAAGAAGTTGGCGTGAGCTGGGTGAATAGGGAAACCAATTAAAAGGAAGGTTGCAGTATAATAAAAGTTTGGTTTATTGCAATAAATAAGTAAATGAAGTAAAACCGTACACTTACAAACCAGTAATTGGCATAGAGACACTTAGAACTGTCTCTTGCTTTTAATCATTGTTGTACATCGGCACAGGCTGACCTGGGCGCCCGTCTCTGTAGCTACGCGCTTCAATATGAATGTTCTCTTACCGGTTGATTAGGTACAACTGGATATAACCAGTTATTATATGGACACTTGTTTGTAAGTGCATTGTGTTACTTTATTTATGTTAATAAAATACACTTTGAAACTATTGGAAGCATTTTTTTTATATTGTTCCCCTGTTCAGCCAGCACACTCCAATACATTGTCTATTATTGCACCTGTATGGAGAAACGCGTGTGGTATCATGGCAAGGCTCAACCCGGATAGTGTTGCAGTGGATGCGTTGAGTACACTGGAACCATAATAAATGATTATTATTGGACATACTGTGGACAGTATTTACCTTTTGGGAATGTCTGATCGTCTCTGTTTTCAGTTTTTATGGCATAATTACTACAATTTGAACAAAGCTTCACTCATTAACTTGGCTAAGAAAGATCTATAAAAATGATGTTTCCAAAGTATAATAACCCATATAAAATCGTAATGTGGGGAAATTATGTTATATTATAGTCTATGTGATAGAAATACGCAACTTACCAGCAAGCTAAGAATCAAGTCGTACTCAATTGAGGCCAAAAAATACAGCAGTGGAAAATAATCTAGGGATCTTGTGTATGGGCATGCAGTTGGGTACTTTATTTTATTTTTTTTTTGTTCTAAATGTCTCTGGAACACAGTATGTAATGCACAGAAACTAGGAAATGTGTAGATCTATCAATCCAACTTGTATCGAGCCGTTCCATAGAAACACAAACCGTGATGACTGGTCTGTTCAATAACTTCTTCTGCCTATACACGTTCCCAAGGCACCGTGTGTTAAGCAAATGTTGACCCTGATGACAGATTGTATGTAAGGTTCTCATACTTGTTGGAAGCCCACTGGCCAGTTTTCGGACAACTTGCCACAAATGTCAGCACGTGTGGGCCCAAAATAATGTACCGGTATTGTGCTTTGTATACTCCAGGGTGATATATTTACTAAACTACAGGTTTGAAAAGGCGGAGATGTTGCCTATAGCAACCAATCAGATTCTAGCTGTCATTTATTTAGTACATTGTACAAAATGACAGCTAGAATCTGATTGGTTGCTACACCTCCACTTTTCAAATATACCCCCGGATGTCAATCGAGACTGGTGGAAAATGCTGCTGGGTAATGACGGCTTTTAGATTAGACACGACTTTTATCATTAACTGTGCTTTATGAGGTCGCCAAGGGGCAACACGGTGGCTCAGTGGTTAGCACTTCTGCCTCACAGTGCTGGGGTCATGAATTTGATTCCCGACCATGGCCTTATCTGTGAGGAGTTTGTATCTTCTCCCCGGGTTTGCCAGGGTTTCCTCCGGGTGCTCTGGTTTCATCCCGCAATCAAAAAATATACTAGTAGGTTAATTGACTCCTATCAAATTGACGTGTGTGTGTGTGTGTATGTTAGGGAATTTAGACTGTAAGCTCCAATGGGGCAGGGACTGATGTGAGTGAGTTCTCTGTACAGCGCTGCGGAAATAGTGGCGCTATATAAATGATGATGATGATAGGATGTGGCTGAACCTGGATTTTCTGGAGAAAGTTCTTCTTTAACGTCCCTATTAGAAGTTCATAAACCTTCCTTTGAGGAAGGAATGGGTGCAATGACTTACCTAGGTGGCCTGATTACCTCTGATGAGGTGAAGAAGGCCGTTCTCCTCAGGGCCATGACTTCAATAAATCCAGTGCCTGTGTATGTATTATACTGTTAATGTATTGCTTAACAAATGCCAACAAAGAAATGGTTGTCTCGTCTTTAATGTGCCTCGTCTTAGGTGATTCCTCTGTTAATTGTTATTTTTTTGCCACATGACATGTAGGCGTCCTGCTCCTTTCTCAGTGAGGTACACCTGACACTCATTTCACACAGTGCTGAGTGTACCTGTCTCTATCTAACACGTGTCTGACTTTAACCACTGTCTCTGCTCTCGTTTCTGTCTCTTGTCCTTTAATGCTGACCCTAACCCTGACCTCTGACCGCTAGCTGTGGATTTACCCTTCTTATTATGTGTGACCTACGTCCTCCACTCATGCTGCCGCTAAGACAGGTAGGTGACATGTTCAGTCCTTCCGTCCGTTGAGCCGTCTGCACCCCTGGTCCAGGATATTATTCCATTGTATTACCTAGTGAAGGCTTGTCCTCAAAATTGGATTTATTTGTGCTTTGTTCATCTATTGTTCCTGTTTAAAGTACACCTGTTACCTACACACGGTAACAGCTGAGCGAATATATTCAGGGATTACAGCCAGAGACAGACCAGTGACCTCACCGAGGCACTAGAAGCATTTGCAAAATGACTGCCTCCATGGTGTGCTAGCAACATTACAATGAAATATATTATACATTATATATATTATATGTAGTCCTTGTTTTGCTACATTATCAGCCAGTTTAGGGCCTGAGGGCCTGATGCAGAGCTGGTCAAGACATGTAAAAATAGCGCATTGATATGCTGAGCTTTGCGCATCTTAAATTTTGTGCAGGTCTGCACCAGTAGTAGACATCAGAAACAGAAATTTTCTATTTTTTTTTTTTTATTTAAACTTTTAAAACTTTACTGAAGAATATTTTTTTTTTTTTAACTTTGTGTTTGGTTTTATTTTATTAGAGATTTGTTTTTTGTCTTTAAGTTTATTGGTTATCTCCTGAAGCACTGATACAGACCAGTGCTGAGAAGGCTTCTACCTACAGACAGACAGTCTCACTCTTGTTAGAGCTCATCAGTGTAGACTCTAATTTCTCAGTGGCTAAAGTATTGACTGAAAAGGCGGCCATGTAAACGGCATGGCCAGAAGTCTGTGCTTCAGAGATGGACTTGTTTATTTGCATAAGTGTTTCTAAGAAGTTGCTTAAAACTCCCCATTACTTTTTAAGTTTTATTTATTTCTATCCTTTAATAAAACACACACACAGTCTTGAAACCATAACCAGATGTGGGGAAATCTTAATTGCGTAATCTAATTTTGTTGCTAAAGTCTCAGAAACATTGTTCCTATCCACTCACTTGTTCTTTGTGTTTGCAGTGTTGTTGAGGACAGAGGATTGTGTAATGTACTTTATTTTGACATTGCAGACAAAGTTCCTTATTTAGCATTTTCTTAAAACTTTTTTTTATTCTGCTCTTATTACATATCAGGGCTAAATTAATTCCTGTTTTTATGTGCAATAATACATTATGCCAGAAAATGCCATCAATTGTAAGCTTCACGCCTTTTAGCTCTTTGCAGCAAAAGGCCTTTTCAATTTTGCACAATACTTTTGCTTGCGTGCAATGAATTATCACATGAATCTGCTCTTCACACTTTGGGGTTAGTGGGATTCAGGCACAGTTGTGTAATCCATAGTTAATGTATATTTTGTTAAAGCCTTGGCTGTCCAACAGTGCGAGAACAGAAGTAACCACTAATAAAATAATTTTTTTTTTTTTTTTTAGTGCAGTTCCCTTAGAAATGAATAGAGCTGTTGCACTTGATATAATATAATTTGTATCTGCTGTTGCACGAGCATCCTTCTGATGATGCACACACAAACAGCTTCTTGCATGTACTTTGCTTCTTTTTGTCATGATGGCATACTAGTTCTTAACACAAAGTTCCACTCATCTTCTTGTGATCTTATTGTTAAGGTAACGGACACAGACTTCCTAGTCACTGGCCGACTTGTTCAGCATGGGTCACACTGCATAATGAACAAATCAGGCTTAAATCATTTTACACTCCTCCCACAGCCCTAGCTTGATTTACAGGTGGCACTCCCACCTGGTCTTTATAGAGGACTTTTCTGCAGGTGCTTTGCTTGATTTGTCTCACTGCATATGCTCCCGGTCAGTTGTGCGAAAGAAACCTCTAAAGCACTTAAAAATAAGTTAAATTACACTCTCTATACTATTATTTTGTCACATGTATGTTCTCCACCTGTATATCTTTAAACTAGGAGTGGAACTTGAAGCTCAAACCGGGCTTCCAGTTCCGTGCATGCTCCGAGCCCAGCTCACGCTCAGTAGAGCGCACTTGGGACCCACGGAGAGATAATTGTTAAAGGCCTCCATCTGAATGAAAAAGTACCTGGACAGCCTGGGCTCCTCCTGCTAGTGCTTTTGAACGTCATATTTTTTTCCTGCCCCCAAAAAATATAAAAAATAAACCTGAATTTTCAAAGCCTATAAAGTGACATATTGCCCTGAATGGGAATTATGGTTTTAATGTCATGAGCGCTAATTCTGTTTCCTGCACATGGACCAGGTTTTGTGGACAGGTGTGCGTGTGTTGTTGTTGTTGTTGTTGTTGTTTATATATATTATTATTATTAAAAAATATATATATATATTAATAATATTATTTTATTATATATATCACTTCTGCAATGGCCTCTTCACCTGGGCTCCAAATCCCCTGCTTTAACTTCTTCCATCTTTGTTTTTTACCTGCCCAGATGGCTGCATTAACTTCATTTATGTTCTCAAAGCATCAAGTACTGTAATTTTAACGTATCCTCTGTTTGTAGATAAGAATAAAGCCCAGAACTTTCAAAACAAAACCAAGCTGCACTTTGTACAATAATGTGTTCTCTCCTATGCTTTTATTTCCAGATATGGGTGATGACAACAGCAGCTGTGTGGAGGTAATGTGTATAAATACATTATACCTAGTAAAACACCATGCACGTATGTTTAGTAAGCTGCGTTTGTGTGATGTGACTGTGTGCTACTAAGTCTTAGGCCGGTGGAGTCACAGAGGGGAGCGGAGGTTACTAAGCTATGACCCTGACCTCTCCCAATGGTCATCAGTGGTGTCAGTGCATCAGCGCTGGTTCTGACTGCCACTACTGTGAAAACTGATCCAGTGACCTTCCAGCAGCTGCCTGCAGCATGATATCGGACTGAGAGACTGATCATTGTGTGGGGGCCATGGGTGGGAACAGTATTACAGAGGATAAGGAGTCGGTGGCATTGCAGCCGTTACTGTGACAAAGCTGAGGGTAGTGCAGTGATGGGATTATTCCCGGGGACATGTTTGTAAAGACTCTATTTGCTTCTCAATGCATTGACTGAGCAGCAGACAGACTCCCAGACGCTGCTGTGTGAGATCCATCCCTGTGTGTGTTTGCTCTTTGTGTGTGTCCTGTTCATAAGTCTCCTAAACTGCGCTCTCTCTTCCCAGCCGGCCTTTTCTATGGGTGTAGACCTGCGCACCAGAGTGCTCCAGTTCGTGGAAGAACGGCTCCAGACTACCATGGTAAAACACTCAATACTAGAGATTACTGACCTTGTGTCCTCATCCATTATATTGTCCAAGAACTTACCTGTGGCTTAAACTAGGGGATATTTTACTTCCTGTATCAGGGGACAAAGTAACGCAGAATTCCGGAGGGAATCAGTCTGGTAAAGGGACGGCCATTGAGACGAGGAGGGGAGGTATGAGGAGAGGTGGGAGTCACTTGGTGACGCGTTTTGCCAATTGCATCATCGCATTCCTGCCCACTCACTGATGTGGGCGTGGCTTAGTGACGCGTTCGGTGTCACCACCAGCCACCTTGAAGGAGAATTGTCCTATCTCCCATTTCCCCTTGGAGTCTTGGGACATTTCAGGAGACCAGACAATTAGGATTTAATGCGGACCTGTCGCCTGCAGAGAACGGCACATTAAACAGATCTCATAACCAGCAGCTAAATATATGTTCCATTTACTGTGTGTTACAGCTGTTTAGTCTGCTCTATAGCGCTATAGCTATGAATATTAATGAGTGTAATAAACAGCCAAAGCGCTGTGTGTTTTTGGGTGACATCATTGGGCTAATTTGATTGGTCAACTTTGGCTGATAAGATTGTAAACCCTGTGTATGTTGCACCATCGAATGCTCCATAATACGTGTAAATAACAGACTGGAGATTAGTGCATGGGGGGGAGGGGGAATATATTAATACACAATACGGACAGATATAAGGATTAGCTACAAGTCAGAGTAATGTAGAAACGCACTGGTAGAAAGCCACACACACAGCAAATCAGACATAAGAGCCGATAATGCCATTAAGTAGACTAGATTTAGACTTATGCATGGGGTGAAGGGGAGAGAGACTGTCCAATAACAAACTATGAAGCGTCCTTAAAGGTGATCGAGTGATTAAGATATAACGAGAGAAATTGCAAAGACTGCGACGTAAGATACACAACGAATGTCTAGTGACCGACCCGGATCGATCCGCTACTTGGATAATATAATGAGATATAAATATGTACTCAGCACATGATATCTGGTGACTTCATTTTGAATTGAAGAACAATAAATCTCTGTGATGCTACGTTTGGATGATTACGGAAGGATATAAGTAGATAATAACTAGGATACAAAATGATGAATTATAGTTAAAATGGACAATGAGACGTTTTTCCGACATTAGAAAAACTTACTAGAGTCTATCAAAAGGGGATATTAAGTACATCGTTGTCATGGAGAGAGCAATGATTGTTTAAGCCTAAGTAATTGATGATGTATGAGACCGACTAATAGTGATTTTATGGTTTTAATTTGTTAATTGCAGGCATTACAACATTTTGACTGTTTTATAAGATTCATTTTGCAATAATTTTGGTTTATTTGACTATAAATATCATTGTCCGCAATTGACACCGTAAGGGCGTAGCATTTTATTGCGTTTTGTTCCGTAATTATGGCTTGTGTAATAACTGTACATGCCGATTAAGCTCTTATTCGGTGCTATTTAATTGTATTTTTAAACTGCATGACAGATGAGAAGAAGAGCTTACAGTCTATATGAGAACAGAGTGTGACTAGTACATTTGATATGATGACAGACTTTACCGAACGTCTCATCTGTTATTTTGTCTCCCCCCCCCCTCCCCTGGTGATACAGCTGACCGGAATACTGATTGGGGCCGTCGTAGCGCTTTCCCTTATTGGGATTGTTGTGTTCATCGTCTACAAGAGATTTCGGCAATCCAGTGAGTATATTATGTCTGTTTTTCTCCAATTGTTGAATATCCAGATAACTTTTTCGGAAGCGTTGGTACTTACCCTATTTGTCACCGGACCCCCCCTTCATTTCCACCTCCCTCCAAGCATTGCATGTTTTACAGATCTCCTCTAAGGAGCACAAGTTCAATAAATAGTGACCTGGAAAAAGCTTTATCTTTATGTAGTATTTTCCCAATGATGAAGGACCCTACTGTTAACGATATTGTGGATCGGAAGCTGGGATCAGGGGGACTATTTAAGGAGACAGGTGCTGTAAAGATTTAAGTGTAAATGTATCAAGATGTGAGTTCCCTGCTGGTTTGAAAAGTGGAGATGTTGCCTATAGCAACCAATCGGATTCTAGCTGTCATTTTATTTAGTACATTCTACATAATGACAGCTGGAATCTGATTGGTTGCTATAGACAACATCTCCACTTTTTCAAATCCAATGGAACTCGCAGCTTGATACGTTTTACCCCTTAATATCTCGTTAAGATCCTGTAGTGAGCAGGTTAAAATATAAATATCAACCAATTCATATTTCTGCATCAGTTTGTATTAACTTAATTAAAACATCCAGTTGAAATTGGAAAAGACACTATTTTGTTTAATATCTCCTCCCGAAGTTACAACGGCAGGAGCCATCTTTTTTTTATTAATCATGCTAGAATGTTCCTGAATCTGTCTCCTCCCTCTCATTTATATACAATGCCACTGCCTGTACATGTTGTTATTTTATAGTGGCAGGCCCACTTTTAAATCAATAGACGGTTGCTGAGATTGGGCTGTTGACCCTATGCGCTGGCTTAGCGAAGCCCCTAACCCTCCCTCGCTCCTCTATACCAGTCTCCCTCCACTTTTTCAGCTTTCCAGTGATGCTTACACTAGGGGGAGGGGCATCGACAACCGCTCTACCTGTTTTTATTTAGGAACCTTATTTGATAGCTGTGCTGTTCTGTGGTATTGCCCTGAAGTAACGGCTAGCTCCCAACACAGCCGTAGTATATATCGTGTTTTGCAGCTGGACTTGATGCTGCTGTTGCAGTCGGTGGATGTCCGGCCTGGGGCCTTGCTGAGCAAACAAAGTAAAGTGTAAGATTTGCTGACTATTAAAGTACTATAGCAGATCTGACCGTTGTGGCTTTGAACACTCTCCTCCACTTGTGGCCTCTCTAAGTCATGTGACTTTATAGCCCTTGTGCAGTGAGATGGAGAAGTGATTGTGTCTTGGCATGGAAAGGACGTTTCTGTGTCCCCTCCCTGCTGAGTCTTTCTAATCGCCTGGGTGCAGTTAATAAGTTATATCACAAGTACATTTTGTGACCGATACAGACAAGAACCTGGCAGAAATTGCACAATTATTCACCTAGCAATCATTTAACCCCTAAATTGCTGTCAGCTGGACCTACTGCAAAGTATTGTTTAAAAAATAAAATAAAAGTACTATGCCAAGAATCCATTGAACTTGTAATTAATGGTGAAATTATATAGTTTGTGTCCCTGTTTATTGGCTCCAACACTAAACCTGCCGCTTGTATAGCTGTTCCCGTATTGATAAAGCTCAGAGCTCTTTATGTTACATCTTCCACAGGCTCTTGGTAACCTCCTGTTCCCATTAGTGATCAGTAACAATGTATCAAGGTCCTTATTACTGCGCTCTGGGGCATTCTCCAGTACAATCAGTCAGTGGGCGGGGCTAAAGAACACAGTGCTGTTGTGAGGAGGAGGGGGAGCAACAACAGGAGCTTATTAACTGTCTCCTGGTAGCCGTCTTATGGATAGGGAAAATAGTGATTATTTCTAAGCGTTCTCTTTCGTATGTGTTTTATTGTGTTCTCCTACATGTATTTAATTTTCCAGTACTGCATCTTTATTGGTAAGAAGTAATGAGATATATATATATATATATATATATATATATATATATATATATATATATATATATATATATATATATATATATATCTATATATCTATCATTTGAAGCCTTGCCTTTTGTAAATTATCTGTAGCAAGGGTGCAGGGTGTCTAGAATGGATTTCTTTATACTTGGGCACAAACAGGAGATTTTCAGCCCATTTGGGGAAAGTATCGTCTACAGTGTTCTCCTTTTAGTAAGTAAGAATCAGACCACCGTTCCTGTTGTGTTTATAGTCTGTACAGCGCAGACGTTTTACTTTACACGGCCTGCACATGACACCTCTCCGGTGTTTGTCATTACAGAACAGCAGCAGCCAGAGGTACCGCGCTATCGATTCCGCAAGAGAGACAAAGTGATGTTTTATGGCCGGAAGATCATGCGGAAGGTAGGGCGATGGTGCTATAAGGGTTTAGAACACAATGGTCACGTTTTCACCAGAACTGTAAGTGTTTACACTGGAGCACTGCAAGAGACCCTGGGTTCAATGTATCAAGCTGAGAGTTTTCTGGCGGGTTTGAAAAACCACTCAGATTCTAGCTGGCATTTATCTATTAGATTCTAGCTGTAGAATCTAATTGGTTGCTATAGGCAACATCTCCTCTTTTCAAACCCGCCGGAAAACTCTCAGCTTGATACATTTATCCCCGTCTCTTTAAGCAACTCGATAGGCACAATGCATATGTTCAGTGTCTAGTTTCATCAGAACGCATGCAAAAAAAAGTCTTACTACAACTGTTCTTAATGCCTCCTGTATATAAAAATGCATTTTTATAGTTTATCTGCCTTGCAAACAAATGTTTTGGCATGCATATGTATCGGTTATAGCTGGTGCAAGTGATACGGCTAAAAAAACCACATACCTAAGAGATGCCCAGAGACTGAATAGGACGAGTGTGCGTGCGCTGTACTTGGCCACGCCCTTACTGTACATTGTCTACATGTGTTTGCGCCATTCCAGTCCATAGGCAGCATTAAGTGACATTTGTGGTTGCACATGATGTACTTGCGTCCATTGCCGTAAGGTCCATTTCTGAGCATACTCAAAGCAACTTCAGGCAAGATGCTGCACGCAGTGGAACTTGCGTCTGGCGATGAATATGGCTCATTGTGTCCTCTATTACACAGTAGTCAAATAAAAGGATCTAGTTAAGGCCGTAGCATTAGTCTTGCTTCATCATTATTGTCATCATCACCATTTATTTATATAGCGCCACTGATTCCGCAGCGCTGTACAGAGAACTTGCTCACATCAGACCCTGCCCCTTTGGAGCTTGCAGTCTAAATGCCCTAATATACATACACACACAGACAGAGAGAGAGAGGGAGAGAGAGACTAGGGTCAATTTTGATAGCAGCTAATTAACCTACCAGTATGTTTTTGGAGTGTGGGAGGAAACCGGAGCACCCGGAGGAAACCCACGCAAACACGGAGAGAACATACAATCTCCACACAGATAAGGCCATGGTCGGAAATTGAACTCATGACCCCAGTGCTGTGAGGCAGAAGTGCTAACCACCGAGTCACTGTGCTTGCTTCATATTTTTCCATATAAATGGGAATGGTAAGAGTATTTAAACGGAAGTACACCCACCTGCTACTCGCTTAATATGTTTATTCGTTCAATATAGTCACATCGCTCGCCCAGCACCAGTTGTTCAACTATAAAACCCGTGTCAATTGAATTATGAGGGAGTAGTGCCAATATACCTGCCCACTCCATAGATATATTCCTGGGCAGTGTAGCTTTTGTGATGAGATGTAACAGTGTTTCAATTAAGAATAATACTGATCTAGACTTTCTCATTAGATCAGGCCTGGCCTACCTGTGGCTCTCCAGGTGTTGTAAAACTACAAGCCCCAGCATGCTTTTCCAGTAGACAGCTAGCCGATAACTGTCAGGGCATGCTGGGACTTGTAGTTTCACAACACCTGGAGAGCCACAGGTTGGATCATTTTCCCAAATTTTTTTCATTGATCCTGTAAAATACTGGGCAGCACGGTGGCTCAGTGGTTAGCACGTCTGTCTCACAGCACTGGGGTCATGAGTTCAATTCCTGACCATGGTCTTATCTGTGTGGAGTTTGTATGTTCTCCCCGTGTTTGCGTGGGTTTCCTCCGGGTGCTCCGGTTTCCTCCCACACTCCAAAAACATACTAGTAGGTTAGTTTGCTGCTATTAAATTGCCCTTCGTCTCTCTCGTTCTGTGTATGTTAGGGGATCTAGACTGTAAGCCCCAATGGGGCAGGGACTGATGTGAATGAGTTGTCTGTACAGCGCTGCAGAATTAGCGGCGCTATATATTTAAATAGATGATGAATCTGCTTTGTTAGTGCTATAATCTTTGCCATGCAATTCTTACATGTATTCACCAGGTGGCGCTGTTTACTGACCACTTCTTCCTGGGAATGCTTCTCTGAATATTACAATATTCTATAACGTGCATCTAAATTTACCAGTTAGAGTGTAAGCAGGTGGGTTTTCATTAAATGTGTCTTTTTTTTTTTTATTTTTTTTTTACAGGCTGTAAACAAGATGCCAATTCTTTGGCTAATTCAATGTGATTTTAATATAGTATACATTCTGTCTTGCTCCGTTATTCATTATTAGCGATTTCCAAAAGGAAGTTTGTACCGTGTGTGTGGTATAGACTGTTAGCTCTTCTGGCAAGACTATCCACACCCAGTTTGTGTTTGTGTTTTCCCGTTCAGTGTACAGAGTTGCAGAACACACACAGTATAATAATAATGATTGATATAACTGCACATATACAGCGTCTGTCAGTTCCATGTTAGAATTTATCCAAGGTTGCTGCTGTTTGTAATGTAGATAAGCTCCGGAGACTGAGCAGGAGGCAGCAGGATATCTGTTCATCTTCTCTGCTGTCTCCCGCTGACACTTATAAATCATGTAGGAGTGGAAGCTGCAGCATTCCTGCTTTTAATGAGACTAAAAGCTTTTTAATGTGACGGGATTGACTGACAGACGCAAGTACTACACCCCGGTGTGAAGAACACAAGTGTAGGTCCGAGCGATCCACGTTAAAGGATCTCTAAACCTTAAGTACAAGTTGTCTTCTGAGCTATTAATAGCATTCACAGATTATTTATATATATATATATATATATAATATATTATTGTGTATATTTCCACGTTTAGTAGTCATTTCTTTTATATACCAGGTTGTTTTGGGTTTAGTGGTTCTGTAAGGTCCAAGTCTTGTGTTCTGTACACATCATTCTGCACCTGTGTTGTTTGGTTGTGAAGGTGAGGAGGGATTAGTGTGTTGTGATTTCTAATGTGCTATTAATGCATTTATTTTTAGCAGCTTATTCAGTCACGTGCCAAAATCTCCATTTTATAACATGTTAATAAGGTTTCCAGGCCAGCGGATTTAATTCCGGACAGTTGTGAAGTACACGTGGTCCTGTGACGTAATACACTTGGGGTAAATGTATCGAGCTCCGAGTTTCCGGCGGGTTTGAAAAGTGGAGATGATGCCTGTAGCAACCAATCAGATTCTAGTTATTTATTTAGTACATTCTACAAAATGATAACTAGAATCTTATTGCTACAGGCAACATCTCCACTTTTCAAACCCGCCGTAAACCCCCAGCTTGATATATTTACCCCTTAGGTCATTAATACAATAGCTAGAAGTCCATATTTTTTTGTTTTTTCTTGCCGACCCCGCTGGGTCAGTACAGGAATTTCCGCTTTGTTTGGTAACCAGCAGGGTAATATCGCCCGTTCTCTGTGCCCTGCAGGTCACCACTCTGCCAAACACTTTGGTTGGGAACACGGTCTCAAGACCCAGATCGAGAAAAAAAGTGAGAGTCCTTACCTTGGCTAAAAGGTGAGTTGTAATATCCTTATAAGGAAGAGCTTGTTCTCTCTGGCACTGGGATGGGGGCTGTGTTTGGACAGGGAGAAGAGAGGAGAACTACGGGAGGATCAACAGAGAGATTGTGATAGATATAAAGTTATCAGGGGCAGAGTGATAGATATATGAGGGGATGGGTAGGAATGGGGGGGGGGGGGGGGCACGATGGACCATATCCACTTGCTGCAGTTGGAACAGAACTTTATGGGAATTGAATAAACCTCACTGTGTGGAGTTCAACTTTTAGTCTATAATGTGCATCAATTATGATACCGTCTTCCCTCCAGTAGAAATGTTATAGAGCCATAATTATAGATCTCTAAAGCTGTAGTTCTTGTTTTATTTGTTTATTTGTTTTCCTTTGTGTGACATATCCTTGGTGTTGTAGTAAAAGGAAACTGTAATAGTGAGAGTTGTTTTCTCCCCAGTGAGTGTGTTGTTTACATGGATGAAGCTATTAGATAGGGATGGAGACTATGACATTGATGGTATGAGGTGGGTAAGTGAAGCATTATGGGAAGGGGGGCTGGTAGATTTGCCTGTGACTGCTCTTGCTATACCCAGCTTGATCCTGCCCCTCTATCTGGGTTCTTTGGGTCACACCCGCCCCTGTTCTGAGCGTTTTAACTGTTTGTTCACCAAGATAGCCTCCTGTTCTGTGAATCCTTCCTTTCAGTGTACTGTGTTATGTATCGGCTCTAGTCTTCACCAACTCTCAGATGCTGTACGTGGTTTGGACATTGGGTCACAGATGTCTAACGTTTTTTATTTATTTACATTTTTTTTTCCAGAATACTGCGTTTTAAGAAGGAGTACCCCACCCTCCAGAAGAAGGAGCCCCCGCCGTCTCTCCTGGAAGCCGATCTCACAGAGTTTGACGTTAAAAACTCCCACTTGCCATCAGAAGTTCTTTACATGTTAAAAAACGTGCGGTAAGTATCCAACGCCAAATTCTGCGGCTGTCCGGTGATTTAATCATCTATTATTTACTTGGTAGTCCCAACAGGACCTAGACCACTGTATGATGATGATGATGATGATATTTCCATACCTTTGGCTCCCTTTTCTATGGTTGGAGTCTCTTCATTTCTGCTATCCCCACGTATCACTAGACGCCAGCTGCTCTCATAGGAATGTTGTTCCTCATAACTTAATAAATTTAAAGGTTTTGTAAAATATATGGACCCTCCTAGCCACCGTCTAATAATTATTTATTTGAAATCCGTAAAATGTCCAACCTATGCTGGTGATAGCTAGAATCTGATTGGCCGATATGGACAACACTTCCACTTTTCCGTTGTAGGTGGTAAATAAAAGTGCAATGTCTGTTAGTGATAGGTGACCAGTCTCTGTTCTCTGTCCTTTCTACCAGGGTTCTAGGTCACTTTGAGAAACCTCTGTTCCTTGAGCTGTGTAAGCACATGGTGTTCCTGCAACTACATGAAGGGGAATATATCTTCCGCCCAGGCCAGATGGACAACAGCATCTATGTGGTCCAGGATGGGATGTTGGAAGTCTGTATACAGGAGAGTGTAAGGACGGATGTGTATTTTCTCCTCTCTTCCCATAGATGGCGCCACATACTGTTGCAATAAGAGATTCAGTGGGTCTGTCAATCTCCCGGTTGCTGATCACATTTATTTCCACTGTCCGCAATCACAGACCACTCTCGCCCACCTGCAGACCTGACCTCTTCTGTAACACTCCCTAAAACTAAATGTTCTGCTCCTTTGGTACGTTTGCTCTGAGCTGCTTGGTGAATGCAGCTTCACTGGCACTGATATTGGGGATCATTGAACCCTACGAAGGAAGGGCCAGCTGTACACAAGGGCTCACAAGCGTTCAATCTGAATGCTGGTGATTACCTCCGGTGCGCCCCATCTGCAATGTCCGATACAGTAAACACAGCTCAGACCAAATGTATCACAAGGCGCAGGGGACGTTCCAGTTTTTACAAGTCCTTGGCACAGTGATGAGAGACCTGATGCACTTCATGGGTGGCCCTCTAACCTTTTGAAAGGGCTGCACGTTTCCCTGAACAAACATAAAATGAGAATACAACCCATAAGTTCACTGGGAACTTGTGACAAAATAAAGTGTATCTGTGATTTCACTACTAGGGGTATATTTTCTAAACTACATGGTTGAAAAAGTGGAAATGTCCTGCCCGCTTCCTGCGCTCGGCCAATGACCGCCGCCTCTCCTCCACTCTTATCACCTCTTCCCACTCCAGAATCCAAGACTTTTCCCGTGCAGCCCCCCTTCACTGGAACCACCTCCCTTGTTCCATCCGTCTCTCTCCTACTCTGTGCTCCTTCAAATGTGCACTCAAAACTCACCTCTTCCTCAAAGCCTACCACCCATCCACATAACCCCTTCATCTCCTCCACTCGCTCTCCCTCTCTCACCCATTGCCTCATCTGGCTCCTCTTGTGCCTGGTCTGTTTACACCCTCCCTTAGGATGTAAGCTCACATGAGCAGGGCCCCCTCCCCTCCTGTCTCCTCACCTGTTCTTCTGCTCCGTGTCTATTGCATTAGTCAGCCTGGAGTTTCTGAAGTTTTGGTATTTTTGCTTATTGTTTTGTATTGTTTCACCCTGTATAGTCTACTGTGTACGGCGCTGTGGACACCTTGTGACGCCTAACAAATAAAGGATGATAATAATAATAAATGTCACATATAGCAGCCAATCAGATTCTAGCTGTCATTTTGTAGAATGTACTAAATAAATGACAGCTAGAATCTGATTGGTTGCTAAAGGCAGCATCTCCACTTTTTCAAACCCGCAGTTTAGTAAATATATCCCCTGGTGTCTGTCTCCACTGTGTCTTGGCAGTAGGTACACTTTCAATCCTCACCCTTATTTTAGAGCCGATACCAACAAGCGATATCCCGTTTAGGTGTGAAAGTATGGGTTAGTAAGGGGGTTGGTCTTGTTAGTTAGGGGCTGGTTGTCTGTGTGACATTGCAACAGGGTAGACACACCAGGAGGGGTAAAACAAAGGATTGATGATCTAGGTAGACTAGAGGGATGGTCAGAGAGTGGCAGCTACAGTTTAATGCCAAAAAATACAAAATCATGCACTTGAGTCTCAAAAACCCAAAGGCTAAATATAATATTAATGACACTATAATGGAAACTACAGAGGAGGAACGGGATCTAGAAGTCACTATTTCAGGTGACATAAAGGCAGGTAAACAATGTAACAAAGCAACGAGGAAGACAAGTCAGATGCTTGGTTACATAGGGAGAGGAATCAGTAGCAGAAAGAAGTAATAATACCACTGTATAGGTCACTGGTACGGCCTCATCTAGATACTGTGTTCAGTTCTGGAGGCCGTATCTCCAGAAGGATATAAATACATTACAGACTGTACAAAGAAGGGCAACTAACATGGTGCATGGTCTACAGCACAAAACTTACCCGGAGAGACTGAAAGATCTTATTATGTATAGTTTGGAGCAGAGAAAGGAACGGGGGACATGATAGAAACTTTCATATATATCAAAGGTTATAACAAGGTGCAGGAGGGAAACATTCTACAAAGGAAGAGAAGTATTAGAACACGAGGACATGTACTGACACTGAGGGGAAGAGAAGTATTAGAACACGAGGACATGTACTGACACTGGGGGGGAAGAGAAGTATTAGAACACGAGGACATGTACTGACACTGGGGGGAAGAGAAGTATTAGAACACGAGGACATGTACTGACACTGGGGGGAAGAGAAGTATTAGAACACGAGGACATGTACTGACACTGGGGGGAAGAGAAGTATTAGAACACGAGGACATGTACTGACACTGGGGGGAAGAGAAGTATTAGAACACGAGGACATGTACTGACACTGGGGGGAAGAGAAGTATTAGAACACTAGGACATGCACTGACACTGGGGGGAAGAGAAGTATTAGAACACGAGGACATGTACTGACACTGGAGGGAAGAGAAGTATTAGAACACGAGGACATGTACTGACACTGGGGGGAAGAGAAGTATTAGAACACGAGGACATGTACTGACACTGGGGGGAAGAGAAGTATTAGAACACGAGGACATGTACTGACACTGGGGGGAAGAGAAGTATTAGAACACGAGGACATGTACTGACACTGGGGGGAAGAGAAGTATTAGAACACGAGGACATGTACTGACACTGGGGGGAAGAGAAGTATTAGAACACGAGGACATGTACTGACACTGGAGGGAAGAGAAGTATTAGAACACGAGGACATGTACTGACACTGGGGGGGAAGAGAAGTATTAGAACACGAGGACATGTACTGACACTGGGGGGAAGAGAAGTATTAGAACACGAGGACATGTACTGACACTGGGGGGAAGAGAAGTATTAGAACACGAGGACATGTACTGACACTGGGGGGAAGAGAAGTATTAGAACACGAGGACATGTACTGACACTGGGGGGGAAGAGAAGTATTAGAACACGAGGACATGTACTGACACTGGGGGAAGAGAAGTATTAGAACACGAGGACATGTATTGACACTGGGAGGAAGAGAAGTATTAGAACACGAGGACATGTACTGACACTAGGGGGAAGAGAAGTATTAGAACACGAGGACATGTACTGATACTGAGGGCAAGAGAAATATTAGAACACGAGGACATGTACTGACACTGGGGGGAAGAGAAGTATTAGAACACGAGGACATGTACTGACACTGGGGGGGTAGAGAAGTATTAGAACACGAGGACATGTACTGACACTGGGGGGAAGAGAAGTATTAGAACACGAGGACATGTACTGACACTGGGGGGAAGAGAAGTATTAGAACACGAGGACATGTACTGACACTGGGGGAAGTAGGTTCAGAGGAAATGTGAGGAATAATGACTTCACAGAAGGGGTAGTGGGTGGAATAGCCTCCATCAGAGGTGGTAGAGGGTAATACAGTACAGCAATTTAAACATGCTTGAGATAGACATAAGGATTACAAAGAACTAAGGATCAAATAGAGTTTGAAGTTCCCATAGGTTAAAAATTGGGCAGACTAGATGGTCCAAGTGATTCTTTTCTGCCGTCAAACTCTATGTTTATGTTTCTATGTGTTACTGGCTTGTTTAACTCCCAACGGTTTGTGTCTTTCAGGATGGGAATGACATGGTAGTGAAGGAAGTTCTAGCCGGGGATAGTGTACACAGCCTGCTCAGTATACTTGATGTCATCACGGTGAGTCCAGCTTTCCCTACGCATCAGGCCGGCCATTACACACTGCGCAACTACTAAACACATGTATATACATGAAGAAGAAATAAGTATTGATGTATTGTGTGAGATCAGCTGCTACAGACATGGACCTTTGTGCCGGTCATAGGTGTCGTCTATTAAATATTGACCATAGAAGTGGCTGATGGCCTAGAGATTATACCTAAAACACGATCAAAGTGTCAACCATGTTGCCTAGAACCTATACAGGCAATTTTTGACCAGCACAGTCAGAAATTAGTGTAATATGTACCTGGCAGTGGTATCTAAGTCCCAGGGCTCAGATCAGTGACAAATCTCTGGCATCTGCCTCTTATTCAGACCCAATTCGGCAACAAAACAAGTTTTCAGCCGCACCGCAGTGCGCTACCACGATGCAACGTTCCTGGGCTATGCTCTGCGGTTATAAAACTTTAGAACAGCAGATTCCCTTTTTTAGGACCCCAATACTGAGATGCTTTCTCAGCACACTGTCACGGCCCTGCTCTCTGTATTCTCAAGGCATCGGACCCAAGTATTCTGGAATTGAACAGGACTGCGTCAGGATGTTAAAGGCAGCCTAACATGTGTCCATCCAGGGAGACAAGTTGGTGTTGTCCATACCAGTCATTCAGATTCTGTACTTTTTTTTTTTTTTGTTTTTCTCCTTTAAGATCATCTAGGTGCAGTTATAGCAAATTGTGAACAATATAACATACATAAATTTTCAATCTCCCATTGCAACAAATACTGCTCACTGTCTGCAACAATCGCTCCTTAAACCAGAATGAGTGATCGGCTGTCAATCTATGAGTCACAATACCCGGCTGCAGATTCTGCAGAGTTCAGAAATATCTTTATACTCTCCACAATCTACTTTATTATTTTGTACACCAGGGATGTTTGTTGGCTATTTTTTTTTCATTCTGGAAATATGAAGTGAAATTGTGGAGGCAGAGAGCTGTGTTATTGCCGTTCCTGGCTGCATCAGACCGCTAGTTAAACAGCGATGTTTATTCCGTGAGGAATGAACCCCCTTTGCTCATTCGGCACTTTACTCCCTGCAAATCAGCAGATTATTTGTCTTGTGGAAAAATAATTTTTCTCAATTTCCCTGATGTCTCCTATATTAAATTGCAGTTTAAATATGGAATGTGCACATTGAGTGGAGAGAGAGACTGCATGATATTTACCTTTTGATTTGAGAAGTAGCCAATGGCTGCCTTGTAATTTTCTTAAGTCTCTTTTCATGCCATCTTCGGGCCACTTCTTGGGCAACGCTCGGATTGTGCAAGCAGAGGAACAGAAGGTTATAATGGTGGCAGAAGTGGGATACCCCTTATTATGTGGCTTGAAATATATATAATAGAATTTTTTTTTTTTTTTTTTTTTAATGCAGGGACATCCAGCTCCTTACAAGACTGTTTCATCCAGAGCCGCCACCGCATCCACCATCCTTCGGCTTCCGGCAAACGCCTTCCAAGATGTGTTTGCCAAATACCCCGAGACGCTTGTCAGGGTAGTACAGGTAATTGCCTGAGAATTTCATCCCAGTTCACGATTGTAGTATTAAAGTCACTCACAATGTGTTCATGTAGCCACTTATTTAATGGTAAGGTTCTTTTGCAAAATATGGTGGTGTTTTTTGGGAAGGGGGGGTTGTGTGTGTGTGTGTGTGTGTGTGTGTGTGTGTGTGTGTATGTGTATGTGTGTCTTTTGTTGTTGTTTGTGTGTGTTGTTTTTTTTTTGTTTTTTTTCTGCAATAAGTTCAGTTTACATATAATAGGGAGGCTACATACAGATCACATGGGATAATGATTGGCAGTCCCTTTTGCAGGTCACATGGGATAATGATTGGTAGTTCCTTCTGAAGGTCACATGGGGTAATGATTGGCAGTTCCTTCTGAAGGTCACATGGGGTAATGATTGCAGTTCCTTCTGAAGGTCACATGGGGTAATGATTGGCAGTCCCTTTTAAAGGTCACATGGGTTAATGATTGGCAGTCCCTTTTGAAGGTCACATGGGTTAATGATTGGCAGTCCCTTTTGAAGGTCACATGGGTTAATGATTGGCAGTCCCTTTTGCAGGTCACATGGGATAATGATTGGCAGTTCCTTCTGAAGGTCACATGGGTTAATGATTGGCAGTCCCTTTTGCAGGTCACATGGGATAATGATTGGCAGTCCCTTTTGCAGGTCACATGGGATAATGATTGGCAGTTCCTTCTGAAGGTCACATGGGGTAATGATTGGCAGTCCCTCTTGCAGGTCACGTGGGGTAATGATTGGCAGTTCCTTCTGAAGGTCACGTGGGGTAATGATTGGCAGTCCCTTTTGAAGGTCACGTGGGGTAATGATTGACGCCCACCATGAAGGTCACATGGGGTAATGATTGGCAGTCCTTTTTGATGGTCACATGGGACAAGCAATTGATTGGAAGATGACATGGAACGATGAAGGTGACATGGTGACATTGAACGATGCTCTGAGATGGGAGTGATATCTCTGGCATAGTGGGATAACTTGCATTATAGGAGGTCACATCACTTGTCCATTAACTTAACAAACATTTTCCATAACACGCCCGTCTAGAAATAACACTGACATGTAAGTCCACCGATTTACTAAGGATGATGTTTATATAACTCCATATCTCTCACTGCACGGTTCTTTCAATTCCTAAGTGTAGTACTTCCTCGTGGCCTGTAGGTGAACTAAGCAGAGCCGTGTAGTCTACATCTAGACATATTGTTAGGTAACTACATCTTGTAGCACCTCTCCCCCATTAGAATCTCTGATGAATTACATATTAGTATGTCCGATATTCCCAGGGACATTTACACTTTTGAGTCCGAGGTGGGTGTCTCTTTGTGTTAATGTTGGTGTATGTGTCACAGATATATAAACCAGTGTAATGACTGACATTAAACCCTTTCCTCCCGCAGATCCATCATGGTCAGGCTGCAGAGAGTGACGTTCCTGGCTCTTCACAACTACCTTGGTCTGACCACCGAGCTCTTTAACTCGGTACGTAGCCATTGTGTGTATGTGTGTACAGGGTGTTATTTGATCTTAGTTAAAGCTTTATACTGGATTATACACACAATGTGTCCACCACTGTAAAGCTGAGTTATTTATAGTATGAGTAGAGGGAGGTAACTTATAGTAGAATAAACCACTATCATTTATAAGAGCTGCCAGTATGGGAGACGGTCTCCGGTAACATGGTGGGCACACTGCTGGGTACGGAGACAGAACAAACGGAAACACTGGGCACATTCATGGTTAAATTCCCTGCATTATAAACCAGCCACGGTGTCCCTGAATGATCCGACTTGTGACTGAAGTGCGCTCTACCACTTGTTATTGCCCCATAGTTGAAGTAAAGGCTGCAAATGTCAACCATTTATCTCTCCTATCCGTGTCTCGCTTTTCTGGATATCTCTCCCGTGCTGGCTGTAAAAGTGAATGAACAACCAATTGCAGCTCCGCAAATGGACGTTGCGTCTGTCTGAACATATGTTCTCACGTCTCCCTTCTGCAATTCCACTTTCCCCCAACACCCATTATCACCGATGATAGGAAAGTTAGATTCTTTTTTCATCACTCACTGATCTGTTTCGTCGTCTACTTTGCTGTCTTCCAGGATTTGTAATCAAATTAACCCATTTTTGCCTCTGTGTTTTTTCTGTTTATTTTTGATAATCCCGCACTGTTTTCTGAAAGACATGATATTGGGGAAAATTTATAAAACCTATTCCCTCGGGTAACTGAAGACAATATTGTTTCTCTTTTATACTTTATGGGGCGATTTAATTTTCGCAGATGTTCCCTCGAAGCGAGGGGCACTCTGCGGCAATGTAACATTGCAGATTTTTCCTTGTACCCCCATAAAAAAGATTGCCTCCCACATTCTTGCACCCTATAATGTCCCAGCACCTGTGCATTGTAGTGAGCCTGTCCATGGTTGACCCACACCGTGATTGCTATGTTGGAGTACCCGCTGCCAGCCAAACTGGCCAGTGTCCCCCGGGATCCTAGTTGTAGCTGCCCCAGGTGAGTTTTGGTTTTGCTGTGTTACTGTAGTAACCATACAAAATATTAACCAACCTGCTTTGTGATCAGACAGCGATCAGAAACAAAGGCCACATACGTTACAGTCCAGTTGTTTTCTAATCAAATTGTTAAAGCTGTGAAATATGTGGGCGACTATGGCATAGTTGCCGACTTTGTGACTCTGTCTTCCGGGAGGACAGGTCACGTGACAGTGGTAGGAGGGGGCGACAGCCACGCCCCCACTGTAAAATGCCCAAATTGACGTCACCGAATAGCGGTGGTGGGGCTTAATGACGCATATAAGCCCCCGGTCCCCCCGATATTCAATGCCATGAATTTCGGCATTTTTTAGGATCCGGGAGGGTTGCCTACTCTTCCGGGAGTCCCGGGAGGACTCCCTGAAATTCGGGAGCCTCTGGAGAATAGGCAAGCATGGACTATGGGTCCAGTACAATCAAACATAGGTGTTAAAAATTATCAATAATCTGATATATTTGATGCAAGGAATTGTAGCTGATTTAGCAGTGTGCGTATTAAAATTGTACAATTAACATCTAAGTCCGGAGCAAAATTGTAATATGTACGAAGCGATCACTTGTTATGACTTGCGATCTTGGTAAATTAGTTTTATATAGATGAGAAACGATCATGTGTGCCTCAGTTGTGTAATTGGTGTGATTGCACAGAAATGCAATAGTTTGTTTGGAAATGAAAAAAAATAAAAAATGATGTGGATGTGACCAACTTTGAACAGGAGGTGGTGACCAGGGACACCCGAGCCCAGGGAGAAGGTTAGTAAAATAGAGGAACGGTGAGCGTTGACCGTCTGTTCTGGTTCATAACGTGTGGTGTTTTCTTTTGGTTTGCTAATACTTTCTGCCGTTGTTTTGAAATGGGTGAGTGTGCCTGAAACTCCTGACATTTGTCCTTGTGTTTTATTCTGCAGACCCCAAAATCCACCAGGTCTTCTGTAAACATTTAAATCTCACATTAAACTAGTACAGAGATGCCACGTAATTCACATGTCAGCCATGACATCCTTGATTAGTGTGGCGTAGTGGGGACAATCTCCATAGACTTCTGACATTGTTTTACCTAGTGGTAACACTTACACAGTCGTTTTCATGTAAGTAATTGGGCAGCGCTGGATTAGATTGGAAGTTTCTGCAGTAAGTATTGTATGCAATTCCCAGGAGAGCCAGGCAATCCCCTTGCTGTCGGTGGCCAGCCTGACTTCGGGTCCTGGAGGCAGTAAAGTGGTCCGAAAACAGATGTCCTGCGTCTCCATTGAAGAGGATAATGAAGAGAAGGGGGAGAAACCAACTGAACTTCAGCCAGACCAAGACCCCGGTATCTTGGGTAAGAGCAGACCTCCAAATATATATGTGAAATACAGTCCTGCTGTGTGGGAACTGGTTCTGAGGATCCAACAGAAAGACGTCTTATATATTAATGTCTTTTTTTTATTCCATCTAAGTGTAAATGTAAATGCATTTATTCTTTTTAACAGTTCTTAGCTGCGAAGGTTCGTTAGCCTGCAGTTGCATTGTCCTGTCACAGGGTGGAGCTGCAGCTCCTACATCAGAGACTGCTTGGCATGGAATGTCATATTGACTAGTGCAGGCCTGTCCGACCTGTGGCTCTCCAGGTGTTGTGAAACTACAAGCTCCAGCATGCTTTGCCAGCAGATAGCTGGCAAGGTATGCTGGGACTTGTAGTTTTAAAACACCCGGAGAGCCACAGCTTGGCCAGGCCTGGAATAGATGACGGTGCTTGAATGTAAACGTGTGCAAAGGGCTATTTAATAACATTCTAATAGATCTCCACAATGTTATTAAACTGGTTTAACCATAGTGTGGGGGGATTGTTATCTACCCTCTCTCCCACACTAGTGCACTGTTCAAACTGTATCAAAGGTATATTACAACTTGAAAAGATCCATTCTCCAAATCGCTTGTGGTGTAAACAAATAAACAGCAGACAAACATCCTTGTCCTTCAAATTTGACTTAACATTGTGACCACGAGAGCAAAACCTTTTCAAAACATGCAAAGAGACGTAGGTTCCGATTGGATGAGAGACTCCCTCATCGGATCCTTTAAGCATCTCTTCTTTGATGGTTCCGATACAAGTAAATGTTGCAGAAGAGCTTTATCTTCCGGGGGAGCAGGGGGTTACGAGAGAGGGGAACACCTGTTGTTGTACTAATCTGGGTGAAAGAGATTTGTGTAAACCCCCCCCCCCCCCCCCCCCCCCACACACAGCAGTGATTTAGCCATTATATGCTCCTAAATTATCTTATAATAACAGATAGACTTCTAATTCATGTTAAACAATGCTGAGTTATTTACATCCATGGTACAGCCCCAGACATTCATTCATAAAGTAATATTAAAGTACGGAGGTGTGAGGACAGGTGTTGTGACTGCGGTGTAAGCGAGACACTGAGATATTTATAGGGAAGAGGTGACAAATGTGCATCTCTGCAGCAACAAACGTGATCGTAGAACGTGCAGCGAGTGCGACAGGGGTGATGGGATGTGAGCGGAGGTGTGTTAGTGAACGCAAAGTGTGAAGACTGCTTTGTAGATGTGTGTATCACAATGAGTGCAATATCCCTATGCAGAGAATAACACAAAATATAACACTACATAGAGCGTAAGCTCTAAAACCGAGCAGGGCCCTCTGACCTAGTGTTCCATGATCTGTTACAGTAATATTTTCATACAGTTTCATGTGTTTATTGTACAGCACAATTGTAGGAATGAGACAATTTAATGGGCTATAAAAATAAATATATAGCTGTGTACAATTGTATTGATGGGTAGTTTGAAAAAAGACTCAAGTTCTATATTTTTCTTAATTCTGTCTTGATCCAGAATAAGACAACACATAGACCACCGAGCCAAGCAACACTCTGTTTCATTCTGCAGCAGATGTCATTTCCTTAATCGTATTGGATTTATCACTTTCATTTTCTGGACCAATCACCCAAATTGTTATATTTTTACCAAATGTCATCTTTTTCTACATTTAGACCCCAGCAAATTCGCTGCTACTGATGGCTCCGGCACAGGTCATCGTAGAAGTCGGTCGTCTTCAAGTCTAGTCGAAATGCCAGGTAAATAAGAGCGGCTGAAAGTCCATGGGGGTATATTTACTAAACGGCGGGTTCGAAAAAGTGGAGATGTTGCCCATAGCAACCAATCAGATTCTAGCTGTCATTTATTTAGTACATTCTACAAAATGACAGCTAGAATCTGATTGGCTGCTATAGGCAGTACCCAGCCTTACACTTGTGTAAGGCTGGGTAACACTACTTCATATTTAGGAAAATCTGTTTTTTTGCTCATGTTGTTGTCACACACACTAGTTCTTTGTCACCAGTGAAAAATAATAAACAACTATATATACAGTCTTCCATCTGTAGTACATGTGGCCTGTGCTTGATCCCCCGCGCAGCCAGTATGATAGGACCCATCAGCCACTTTGGACATTGACCGACCCTTGGCAAGAAAATCCAGTCAGTCAGTTGGCAGCCATTTTCCACCTCGCTCGTTTAATCCAGCCCGAGCCCCCCCCCCCCACCGACCCCGATCTGTTATGTGACTGACTTGCCGCCGCCTCCCCCTTTCAATGATTAATTAGAAAGCAGCTGATTTTTTTCTTTTCCAATCTCCCACTGTGCCTCCGCCCCAGAAACCCCTATTTATATCTGCCTGTGTTAGATTAATTAGCACTTCTCTGGCATTTAGCATGAGAGCAGCGTGTACCACCGCTCACAGTGATAACAACTATGGGATAGAATCATGACAGACACTTTCATTCCAGAATTGTCTTATGGAGTCTGTAGCTCAAAGATGGATTCTAGCCCCTGTGTGTTAAAGATCTATGTCACGGAGCATGCACACGTCAAGAGCGTGCGCACCATGTTTACTGTAAATATCCTGTCTCTCACTTTGAAAGACCTAAATTAATGACTAACATGAAATTTTAGATTATTTTTTTTTTTTTTTTTAAGTTAATGACTTCTATTAGCTTTTAAAGTGCACCTGTAGTTTAAACCCAGCGGGGAGCTGATCCAGTACTTGCTTTCTAACGATTGTCTAGGAACTAACGATGTCAATGATGAACGATATTGATGATCAGCTAGGAACAGGTGACATCGTCGAGGTACTTTGTGATCTAGGAACGTCCCAGGGAATTGAAATACTTCTTTCTTGTTAATATTGGTTCAATTGACAAAAGGACTCCCTTGTTTAATTGACTTTATGTTCATGAAGTTCATGTAGTTCATGTAGTTTTGGTACTAGTTGTTTATTGTTCTGTACTGTTATTCCCTGTACTGTCCATTGTTTGTACTGTGTTCAGCGCTACGGAAACCTTGTGGTGCCTTATAAATAAATAATAATAATAATAATGAAACAATTAAAATTACTATTGTGTTGTATGAATATGCCTCTGTTATGTTATGTTTTTAATTTGGATGCAGTAAAAAAAAACTAAAAAAAAAAGTGGCGCTCTTTAAACAATAACTCAGCATTTTGGGGCTTTTAATTTGAAGAGACCAGTGCCAGTCAGGAAGACCTGGTGACGTGAGTTACGTGGGGCGACGGAGGGGTACAGCACACTGAGCATACAGATTAAAGTAGATGATATCGCTGCTACTTCCCCTTCAGCCCCAATGACGTGGTCTGGGAAGGCTAAAGGCCAGAAATACTCCCGGTGGTTTTCAAGCCAGTCACTCTGAGGCCACAACTTGCCATAGGTGGCTGGGCTGTCAGACCGGCGAGGCCTCCTTACATTTTCAAAATGGCAGCCGTCATTGGGTGCAAGTATTTAGGGGACGTCTCTAGGAGACGCCTTCCTGAACGGTGCAGGACCTGACAGCACAGGGTCGTCTTTATCCAACAACTAGTTTTCCTGCAGTCTCCAGCTCGGTGTCTCCAGCGTCCTCTGCAGTTTTGTAGCCTGTCTTAGCGTCCTGCAGCCACCGACTGGGCCGGCCTCGGGCACCGCAGTGTCCATGTAGACTGACACCGGCTCTTTCAGACTAACCTCCAGCTCAACCAGACATCCTGGTTATTTCTGGTCTTGTGTGTTTTCTGGCTTCATCTCCTAACCCTTCTGGGTTTTTTTTTTTCTGGTACTCTATGAGCTGCAGGTCCAAGACCTTGATGGTGTGCACCTATGTCAGCGTTAAATGCCAGATCTGTGGGACAGTAGGACCCACTCTGCTCCACCCGCATTGCTACGCAGCTTTAGTTTGTACCTTGACGTACCAGTCCCTCACCCAGTCCTTGGTCTTTATCTTCTGCCATCCGACCCTGGTGGAAGACCTGGGGAAGGCTTGAACATGTCCTCCGGCCCATCACTGCCGCTAGGTTGTTAATTCAATCCGTCACCGACCTTTCCAGGAAGGTCCAGAGTGTGTAAGGCCCTGCATTCTGTTAAGTACAAGCCCCCCCCCTCCCAGTAATTAGACATCTGTGAATCGAACGCATTCATCCAGAATCCAACAACCCAGGATATCCCACCCAGCCAGGACAGCAGCGGCCAATGCTGTGGCGGCTCACAGGGTCCTGTTGCATCAAATCAAAATAAAATCTAAGTTATAAATCCAAAGTGTAGCCTCAGCGGGAGAGTGGGTTGTGATGGTAAAGTCCTCTATAACACAATTATTTTGTTTGCAGGAATTATAACTGTGCTCCTGCAATCTTTATAATGGAAATGTGTGTTGCTTTGTTTGTTATCTTCTATTTCTTAATTTCCAGGTAGCCCCAAAGCAGCCAAATCTGACATGGACATGGCATACGAGAGAGCACGGGTGAGCCTTACCCCCGACGACCCACCGCCGAGCCCGGTCATGAACAAGGTAGGCGCGTGTTCCTGTTCAGTCTTGTTGTCAGTACTGTGCAGTCAGCTGGAGTAGAAGACCGCTGGGAATGTGTAAATTGGGGCACAAAGTGAAGATGCTCTTTTGTTCTGTGTTGGATAAAATTGGAAATAATGAATGCTGAGCGGGCTAGCCCAGACTGGTCCTCTGCTCCATGTTACACAGTCATTTCTTACATTAATAGAATAAATCTTGTTTCCTAGCACCAACCAATGAGGTCTGCTCGCAGGGTTCCATGTTTACATGGAACGTTAATGGTTTCTTCTGTCATTCACACAGGGGACATCAGACCCTTTTAAGGGTCATCTAGACCTTTGTTTTGTGCAATGACACAACTGTGAAGTTTTGCCTCTTATTTCATCCAATAGCGTATCGTTACCAGGTGCACTTGGGCCAAAACCGTCGGCCCTGAGTTCATGTACACGCGCTCCCACGGGACGCAGGAATAACACGTCTATATGACCCTTATCTGCTTGAGAACGTACACCCAGCTCCCAGCGACACTTGGCTGCAAGCAGAGTAAATCCAGTACCTAATATAGATAACAGACAGTGGTGACAATAGAGACTGATGTCAAAGAAATGTTAAATAGCGACAATCTAGAAGAGAGCGAGCCGGCACTACGAGCGGCCTGCAGGGACCATTATCCTGACGTCAGTTTAGTATCAGGTTTTTCACATCTCTGCGGTTTCCTTAATGTGTAAAACCTCTGGAGATGCTGCCCAATATCTAAGTTATAAAGATCAGTCAGAGACCGAGATGAATCTGCCGCCTGACTGTATCTGAGAAACGTATTCTCTTGTGATCTAACTTCTCTGTGTATAGAAGTGACGCTGACACCAATAATCTGCTGGAGATCTCATAGCTAGAATCTGTTCTATGATGTCACTAATTAA